>NW_026866646.1:0-5914 GCF_026571515.1 Ruditapes philippinarum
TGGTTTTGGTTTTGTCGTGACGCGGCTCATATATTCTTATTTGATATAAGACTGATATTTATTTCACACATCTGTAAAACCTATAGTATTAGACTATGCAAAGAGCAAGTAAATGCTTTTCTATAAGCATGGATTTAATTTTTACAGATTAATATAATCAAAGACTACTGTAGATGTTGAAATAGACCAGACAATGAAAATTTTAATTACTTTTCACCATCTTATCCTCGGCAATGGCATAAAGAGAAATGAAGACATATAATTATTATCTACTGCCTTATTCTTAACGGAATAATTAATAGATTATGTTTCATTCCAATACTATCTTCGAAGCAGTTCTTTAAGAATATTCCAAACAAAACACCAACTAAATATCTTGACAGATTGAAGACAAATGACCCATGTCACATGTAAAGCACTGAAAGCCCTTCTTGACAAATATATGAGCCGCGTCACGACAAAACCCACATAATAGGTTTGCGGTCAGCCTCCGCGCAGTCTGATCAGGATCCATGTTGTTCGCTATCAGTTTCTCTACTTGTAATAGGGTTTGTAAGCAAACAGCATGGATCCTGATCAGACTGCGCGGATGCGCAGGCTGGTTTGGATCCATGCTGGTCGCAAACCCACTATGTTGGTTTTGTCATGGCGCGGCTCAAATACATTTACATTAAACATTTGTGATATTAATAAAATTCTCAAAATATCACGGACAAATTAAACTTATACACAGGTTGAGATCTATATTAGATGAACGACCAAATATTCCCCATATACAGTAATATATCAATTGTTGAAACACAATCAACGAAAACACAGTGTGTCAGATATAAATAGAAAAGAGAAGGCAAGGACAGTTTTGTCACCAGTTGAGTAAAGTCCTGAACGCTAGATGGAATAGAAGAAGGGCGATCGCAAAATAGCAACAAGACCTATAGCTTGATAAAAAATTTTCATTTAATTACGATGATGATGATCAAATTCACTAATTCAACTTCATGAATTCACGATCTGAACTTCACGATTTTAGCTTCGCAAAGTTGAAATCTATAATTCGTGAAGTGAAATCGTGAAGTTAAAATCGTTAGTAAACGAAATTAAAATCGTGAAGTTCAAATGTAGATTCGTTACATTGAATTCGTGAAGTTGAGATCGTGAATTCATGTAGTTAAAACCGAAAATCGTGAATTCGTGAAGATGAAATGTGAATTTATGAATCTCATATGTTGAAAATCACGATGTTGACATGTTCATCGGTCTTAATTAAGCATGGTGGTAATTTAAGGCTTTTTTTTGACGAGTAAAAATGTCATATTGGCGTCTAACCTTTTATATACTTCATATGACAATTTAAGTGACCTCTCGTGTTTAGAAATTTTCATTATAAAAGTCAGCATGGTAAGAGTTCTTATTCTTTTTTTTTTAAGAAAAGAGGAACAATTATGTAAAGATTCACAAAGTGGCAGAAATTATAACACCGTCTTAACTTGAAAAAAAATTAAATCTATAATACTCACATGACCAGCTTTACCAGTTTTAAATAAATATTTAAAAAATAGTTTAAAAAAAATAGGCATGACAAAAAATCTTAAATCAAAATTATCGTAAATGGAAAACATCAAATATTAAATTGTGATTTTTTTAAAAGCGGGTAAAAATCGGCAGATTTTTAGCAAGTTTATTCGTACAAAAAAGGGTAATATTTAAAATACCGATGTTTTATACATGTGGGCGACTTTCTTCTTTGTGTTACTACATACAGTATACTGTATAAGATTTATGTTTTGCTAATGTAGATCCCAAGAGTGCAGTAAGAACCATGGTACAGCAAATGTAACGCAGTAACTGGTAATGCTCATCTCGGGATAATAATTACGGGCATATTTTCTCAGTTTTCCCATTGAAGTTGAATCTTGTTAAAATTATGAATTAATAAATAATCAGAGAAACCAGAGCATGACAAAACCTAGTTCTGGTTTCAAGAACTTAAGCCGTTTATCAAACATTTTTTGTTGGTCTAATGCGACTTTAGACGTCCTGTACACGTCCTGACATAATACAAGAACGGTCTACGCTGAAGACCTAAGTAGAGAAAACCAGCAGTATGTTTTTGTCACACATAATAATCTTTTATATCAATCAAGAAAATAGGTATTTAACAGAATGCATGACATTAAAAATGAGCCGTGTCATGACAAAACCAACATAATGGGTTTGTAACAGCATAGATCCTGACTAGACTGCGCGGATGCGCAGGCTGGTCTGGATCCATGCTGGTCGCAAACCCACTATGTTGGTTTTGTCGTGACACGGCTCATATCATCTTGCACTTCAAAGAAACATTCGAGGACTAACATCTGAAGTTGTGAAATGCTCAATATGTTTCGACAGAATCAGTCGTCAACTGAACAGCATTTTGTTGATGAATATATAAAGATATACAGAAAATATTCATGTTTTGCTGATGTAGATCCCAAGAGTGCAGTAAGAACCATGGTACAGCAAATGTAACGCAGTAACTGGTAATGCTCATTGTGGCGCCGTTATATGTCGCAACGCCGCTAAATGTCGCACTTACCGCTAAATGTCGCACCAATACCGCACCAATACCGCTAAATGTCGCAACTGCCGCTAAATGTCGCAAAATCATTTGCCGTTAAATGTCGCAATGTTAACGTTAAATGTCGCACTAATTTCCGCTACCGTTAAATGTCGCAAGATATAAATTCATGTTAAAATCATGATTAAAAGTAGTAGTATCTTAATTTAAAACGCTCTCATAGTTATTTTTACTGTAATTGTCATTTAACAAAAAGTATCTTTGTTTTAATTGTTTTCTTTTATGAACCTAAATATCGAGGATTTGAGCTGCTATATAATGTAATATTGACGCTAGAAAGCGTATTCTAGAAAGATACAATTGAAATTCAAGATAGGACAAGTCTGTAAAATATTGAGCTGGGTAGATTTAGGTAAGTATGAATGTATTTTTTATTTTGATCTAAAACGAGGATTGGATGAGGTAGGTTTGATGAGATAAGTGTGTAAGTTTATTAGGATGGTCTATTCTAGGTAAGTATAAAATTAGGTTGAAGCTGATTCGGAATAAGATCCGTTGAAGTATGTATGCAAGACAAGAATGATAATAGACTATTATTTAATCCAGTTTATCTTAGTCTAAAATGTTATATATGTTGGTCAGAATGTATATATGCAAGACAAAATGATATTAAACTATTATTTAGTCCAGTTTATCTAAGTCTAAAATGATAATCTAATGAGGTGAGTATATAAGTTTGTCATTATTTGGGAATGTCTGTAGTTATGATGATCGTATATAATAAGTTATATCAAATATATTGAGGTAGTTTTTATAAGAAATTTTGATTCATAAAAACGATAATAAATAATGTTGTTATTCAGAAGAGGTAAATAATATCGTCAAAGGAAAATAAAAAAAAACGTAAATGATAAATTCAAATAAACATTAGTATAGATAAAAGAAATAGAAAAATAAGATAAATTGATAAACAATAGGGAAGAATCCTATTAGCCTTTTAAGATGAACATGTATAAGGTAGTTTTTTTACAAATAATCTATGCGATAGAAATTTACAAAATGTACAAGACGCATACGCAAATACTTGTCTTGAAAAAGAACGGAGAGCAAACTTTCATACTGGCAAATAGAATATCAAAATCATTATTATTTCGAAGAAAAATCAATACTCAAATCAAATATTGAACTATGCATGCAAAACAATAATTTTTTCGTATATATCCGGTGCTATATCGGGTTCTGAACCGGGAATACACCTGGGCTCTGTCGGGGATGTGTAAACGCAATTTGATTTCTCAGAAAAACACCACGGAACACCTCTGTTCACCGGCTTAAGACACAGTAGCGATACCGTGGCCATTACCGGGACAGTGTTAATTAGGGCTTTATCAAACGGAACCTGCAACATTTTAAATTTTGCCGTTTTGGACTTTCTTTAAGGGTTCTTTTTTTCTCTATTTATCAATGACTGATGTTCCTCAACACACATCTGAACAACTTAAGTATTCAAGGAAAATATAGCAGTTAAACCCGCTGATCTGGGGCCCAAAGACCAAACAGTTTTCATACAGTAAACCAGTGACATAACAATTAAGCTGATGCTTATGAAAGATTATACTTGAATGCCGAATATGATATCATTTAATTGTGGTTACTTTGTTTCTCTAATATGTTTGTTAATACAACCGCAGCCAATGCATTTAAATTTAATAGACTACAATGTACAGTTAATTTGAAATGTTCAACGGGTTTCCAAATACAGTCACTTATGACTTGCATACTGGCGGCGGGAAACTGATATGTGTTTGATGTTTGATATGATTGTATATCATATGTCATTACTTTCAGCTATTGTTTAACACAATATTTGCATTTATATCAAAAGGTATGAGCGCCCTCCGTGACCAAATGACAGCCGAGAAATGATTTTTTTTCGTTAATGAAAAGCTAAACGTGTCGGCGTTGGTTAACCTTTTTGGTTATGTTTTCGATTATGTTTTCGCCTTGATTAACCTTTTGGTTACGGCTTATTGCTCAAAAAATCAAACATATTCACTTAAAACATAAAATACTTATTTTATGTAAAAGTAAAATGCATTTCTACAGGAATTGAGATGATCTTGAAAGGCATTTCTCCCTTTTTATATGTTTCCCCAAAACCATCACAAATATTCATTTCAAACTTGAAATATTGATTGAATATCAAGACAAAAATTTCATTTTAACAGAAACGGCAAATACGTGAAAAACATGCACAGTATGAAATGCACGGTCAACACGAAAATCGACAGACAAGCTTGGTCTTATTCGAAATGGGAAATGTTTTGGGCCATTTTGAAATCTTGCATTTAGCATTCGTATAGTACTCCTTGATCATTTAGTATTCCTCACAGGTTTTCCGATCCGCGGGTCGGGGTGTTAGATATGAGCGAATTTCAACGATTAGCAGATATTATCATATTATATGCCGGTGTAACATTAAAATTTTGAACCCTGTTGAGAAATGACCCTGAGGGTCATTTTTCAAACGTTGAGAATTGACCCTGGGTCATTTCTCTAACGGTCACGGGGTCAATTCTCAACGTTGAATTTTGACCCACCCGTTAAATTTTGATCAGTAATGTGAAGGTGTTGAAAAATGACCCCGGGTCGTAATTCAACGTTGAAAAGTGACCCCAATTTTTTGATATTTTGGAATGTAAGTTTTAAGGTTAAAGTGCATGGAGGTATGAAACGTCAAAAACGCATTAATGGGTAAACTTAAAGCCTGTTGGTGCGTCCGTCCGTTGTTTCCACAGATTGCATTACCTTTAAATCTAATTTATCGTTCTTTATGTCTACTAGGTAAAACAAATGAAAAATACAGTTCAGCAACATTTGGAGAATATATATTAAAATCGTGCAATAAAATCGAAGTATTTAAGTCATGAGACGTCGCATGAAACAGGTCATTAATGAACGAGCGTAAATGAGTCATTTTTATTTCGCTGACATTAAATGATATCTCTATACAGACGGCAAATGTCATAATTATGTGTCTGCCCCTTACTCTTATCCCATTTACGCAGCATCCTAAGTTGGGGCTTGGATTTTTGGTGTGTTTTGTTTTGTAAGTTTAAAATTAAAATCTTAATTTTTAAATACAATCGGTGAAAAATTTAAGTGAAATATGTTATTTTTTAAGTGTTGGAAAATTGAAGAAAGTATTTGGCACCCACCTTGTTTTAAAGATTACCTTTAAATAATGGTGGTACCCCCCCGTTCTGTCAAAATGGGCCCCAGCTTATCAACTGCAGCTATTCTATGAAATATTTAAAGCTACTTTTTTTTTTTTTTTACTTTTTAATTTTAAAA
>NW_026866647.1:0-56751 GCF_026571515.1 Ruditapes philippinarum
TCTTGAGTGTAAAATAAAGGAATTAACTATTTTGACAGAAGTCACGAAACACAGGATTCCCACGGATAACATTAAGGGAAATGGATAACATTAAAGGAAAAGCTTCCAGAATCAAGAATGATTAAATTGCTGGCACAATACGTAGATTTAAGTTGATGTCCTGTATGTTTCATTTGGACACCGCATGATTTACTGTATTGTCGCCAGTAAAAGCTTCTGAAAACGAAAGTGAAAGTAGAAATAAACAGTGAAAGGTAAAATTGCTAGGGCATTACAATATATGAGTATAGATCTATATAAATATTAAGAACGCAATTTTATTTTAGGTCTGAAACTGTTATCGAGAGGAAAAAAATGAGGAAAATAAGGAAACTGGTTGTGATGTTAAGTTATTGCATTTACAAAGACAGCACAACAGAAAATATTTTTCATATCACTTAAAATTGAAATTTATTGACATGCGCTTAATATGTATTAATATGCTTTATCACACACCTGTGCCGATTTTGCCACTCAGTAAATATGGTATTGCACATCTGTGCATATAATTTGACGTGACGTCATTAGCGTTATAAAAACATTGTGTAAAGACGCGCTAAATGTTAGCGTTATACTATAGGCGCTTAAATGAAAAACTACTCTTATATCACTTTAAATGGTCTTTATTTTGTGTATGTGATACAGTAGGGTGAACGTTTCAGTTTACACGCAAAATGCACATTCCGGAAAAAACGCATGCACGTTACATGCTATACGAACGCACGCTACACACACCCTTTATGAAACGAAATATGCAGACGCACGCAAAACGAAATACGCTAAACGATATACGCACGCTAAAACGCACGCAAAATAGAAAACGTTTCTAAACGTTAATAAAATATCCTTATCATATAAATTTTTAACAACTTTAGCTAGATCGTTTAGTGATTTGATTAAATGATAGCTAGCCATTCATGTATTTTAAACGTGTTTATGTTAACTAACTTATCTTATGTCCCAGGTTACAGCTGTAATGATATCAATCAGCGAATGCACTCAACCTGGCACAATATGTTTTTTTGTCGGGCAGCCTAAACAAATGATTATTGAAATTATAAACCATCAAGTGCTAAAACATGCATTAAAAATTATTTAACAGGGTTGTCTTTATGCACATTTCTGAAAAAATACTTTGCTTTATACCAGGAATCTCTTAGATAGATAATTATTACTTCGACACCGCTTCTGGCGAAAACAAAATAAAACGTGACTTGTCGTCAGATCCTGATAACCTAGCAGTTTACAGGGGATTGTTTTAATCAGAATGTCTTAAACTGTGCCTTTTAATAATTATGCTTCTGATACACTACTCTAAAAAAAGAAAAAAACTTCCTTGGGAAATTACAAAAATGTTAAAAAAACTCTTAGAACAACTCAAAGTATTTGTACCCTGGGTGGTTCTCTGCAATAATACTTCACCATATTTTGATTTGTTACAAGTCACACAGCTGACAGTGGAGGTTTTGGACTTAAGTCTAACATGGCTATATTGAAAACTATTGGAAAATAGGAAAGTTTACATAGAATTATTAAAATTTGAAAACAGTTATACAGTTATATGTTTACTTATGCAAACTTTGTTTACCAAGCTGCAGTGAGCAATCTAAAGTCATCTTACTTTTCAGCTGTTTTTGACTGACTTCTGTGAACAGAAAGAGAGGCGTATTGGGAGTGGGGATATATTTTCTATCTTAGACAGGCATTTCAGAATTGAAATTTCAAAGGAAGGTTTGTGGTGTTTATTCAATGACTATCAAATTACATGCAAAAATGAGGATGAGATTTCATTAAAGACTTAAGTGTTTCAATATCTAGGAATAAATAGGAATATTTATGTTCAATATTTTATTATGCCCCCGCCATATAAGTCCCATAACTCTGATTTTTTTAAACATAATTATGCCCCTTTTTCAACTTAGAAATTCTTGGTTAAGTTTTTGCGTGTAAGCTGGTATCTCCATAACTACTGAAGGGAATGGATTGAAACTTCACACTCTTGTTGTCTGTGATTATCTAAGATGATTGGCACACGTTCCATAACTCTGATTAACTTTTTTGCATAATTATGCCCCTTTTTTGACTTAGAAATTCTTGGTTAAATTTTTGCTTGTAAGCTGGTATATCCATAATTACTGAAGGGTCTGTACCTTTTCGGACAATTTTATGTATTTATATAGGTAAGCATTATTATACTCGATGAAATACCCTTGTGACAACTTTTCGAATAGTCCAGCGTTACTGTCCTCCCGACAGTTCTTGTTATATATATAGGTTATATGTATATATATTTGTTTGTAGATTTTGACTGAATCATTCTAGTTTTTAAAAATCATATTGTTATATTGTATCATGCAAATAGTTATTGCAATAAATGGGATACCGCGATATATTGCCCACCACCAAAATTTATTAATGAATATAAGTGAATATTAATCATAAGCAAATGAAACCAGTTCGGCAGTATTCACAACTTGTGAACATCATTTTATAACATTTTGTTTTGAAGACAGTTTATAAAGTTATGAAGTCCTCATTTGTGTTACACACTGTCCTCAGTTAGATGTATACACCCTTGTCCTTATTTGTAAATACACAGAATACATAGAGTATATTTGTTGGTGTTTTGTGTTTGTGTGTGCATCAGATGGCAAAGCAGAAGGAAACCAATTAGATAATCCCCCCCCCCAAAAAAAAAAAAAAATAAATAAATAAAAAATAAAATTCCTTTTATTTTATGCATTTTAGTGGTAATTTTCCAAATAGTCTCAGTGATAGACACATCTTTCACAAGAGCAGCTGAATTGTATCAGCTTAAAGACAGAAAACTGTTCCTAATATACAGGGCTCATCCTGGGGGGAAATTTTTGGGAGAACTGACTTCCTCGTGAAAATTAGGGAGAAGGGAAACAATCCAATGTGTATACATTCACATGCATGGCTATACATTAGCATGTATGGCTATACATCCTTTAACTATAATATATACACAATTAACAACACTTTAATATTTCTACAGTTTATTAATTAACAGTAGATCTGGCAATGGCATCTATATGTATTTGAGCTGCAAATATGAATAAAACAAATTATTTTTGATATCTATTTATCAGCTATTTATAAGCTTTCTCTAAATATTTGTTTATTTATTTTCATGTAGATTTGTTGATAATTATGTGTAAAAAAATGTAATGAATAAATTTATTATATATTTTTACTTTCCTCACTTTTAAAGGAAGATGAAGTTACATATTGAATAAAAAAATCTGTTCTCTTCTAATCTGATAACAGATATGTCTTTTAAAGGGACTCCACTGAGGTTTAAAAGCATAAAAACATAACATTTGAATTTATTACATAAATGAGCTGGGCACTTTAAACAGAAATATATGCAAAGATAGTTAAGAAATATGCTTTGAAATGAATTGAAAATCATATTTTTATGTTTTTATTAGCCCGATTTGAGGAAAAAGCGTTTAAACGCTTTTCATTTTGGGTCATATTTTTACAATTTGAATAATTATTTTGGAAAAGCGAAGTGCGCAAATGATCTGAAATTTTGCACATAGATTAGTGGTCTAAACCTACATCAAATGGTATATTTATCAGGAAATAATATATTCAGTCCCATCATGTCAATAAACCTCAGTGGAGTCCCTTTATGATCCTGTATGTTGTAATGTCACAATTAAGTGAAATTTTATACATGCATTTGATTATGCTTATCAAACAATATTCAAACATCGAAGAATATGTAAAATATGTACTGCAAACATTTTTGCACATTATATTTGATCACTTAAATTATATACATTCATTTCTTATTGAAAAATTTTACTGAGAAATTATCGAAAATAAATTTCTAATTACCTCCCTTTATTTTCATGAAATGTTAAATTCGGTAATATCTTTATAAATAATGCTTTTGGAAATTTACTTCAGATGCCAATGCCTGTACTTCAGAAGCTAACTCCTGTTCTTCAGATGTTGATGACTGTACTTCAGGTGCATATGCCTGTACTTCAGATACTAATGCCTGTGATTCAAATGCCAATGACTGTACTTCAGATGCTAATGCCTGTACTTCAGATACTAATGTCTGTAATCTAGAAGCTAATGCCGATACTTCAGATACTTATGCCTGTACTCCAGATGATAATGCCTGTACTTTAAATGCTAGTGCCTGTACTTCAGATGCCAATGCATGTACTTCAGAAGCTAATTCCTGTACTTCAGTTGTTGATGCCTGTTCTTTAGATGCTTATGCCTGTACTTCAGCTGCTCATGCCTGTACTTCAAATGCCAATGCCTGTACTTCAGATGCCAATGCCTGTACTTCAAATACTAATGCCTGTAATGCAGAAGCTTATGCCTGTACTTCAGATGCTTATGCCTGTACTACAGAAGCTAATTACTGTACTTCAGATGATATTGTCTGAACTTCAAATGCTAGTGCCTGTACTTCAGATGCCAATGCCTGTACTTCAGATACTAATGTCTAGTGACCTAATTGCTAGTGCCTGTACTTCAGATGCCAATGCATGTACTTCAGAAGCTAATTCGTGTACTTCACATGTTGATGCCTGTTCTTTAGATGCTTATGCCTGTACTTCAGATACTTATGCATGTACTACAGAAGCTAATTACTGTACTTCAGATGATAATGTCTGTACTTTAATTGCTAGTGCATGTACTTCAGATGCCAATGCATGTACTACAGAAGCTAATTCGTGTACTTCAGATGTTGATGCCTGTTCTTTAGATGCTTATGCCTGTACTACAGAAGCTAATTACTGTACTTCAGATGATAATGTCTGTACTTTAAATGCTAGTGCCTGTACTTCAGATGCCAATGCATGTACTTCAGAAGCTAATTCGTGTACTCCAGATGTTGATGCCTGTTCTTTAGATGCTTATGCCTGTACTTCAGATACTTATGCATGTACTACAGAAGCTAATTCGTGTACTTAAGATGTTGATGCCTGTTCTTTAGATGCTTATGCCTGTGCTACAGAAGCTAATTACTGTACTTCAGATGATAATGTCTGTTCTTTAAATGCTAGTACCTGTACTTCAGATGCCAATGCATGTACTTCAGAAGCTAATTCGTGTACTTCAGATGATAATGTCTGTACTTTAATTGCTAGTGCCTGTACTTCAGATACCAATGCATGTACTTCAGAAGCTAATTCGTGTACTTCAGATGTTGATGCCTGTTCTTTAGATGCTTATGCCTGTACTACAGAAGCTAATTACTGTACTTCAGATGATAATGTCTGTACTTTAAATGCTAGTGCCTATACTTCAGATGCGAATGAATGTAATTCAAATGCCAATGCCTGTACTTCAGATGCCAATGCCTGTACTTCAGATACTAATGCCTGTAATGCAGAAGCTTATGCCTGTACTTCAGATACATATGCTTGTACTACAGAAGCTTATTACAATTTCGATTATTTGAAAGTGAGAAAACTATCTTCAAGTACATGTTAAGCTATCTTCACTCAACATAAAATGATGTAGAATTTAAAAATTTTATGATCTTCCAATGTTTAATTTTACAGACTCAAGTGGATCTACGCGTTTCACTACATTGAAACTGTTTAAATGTTTATTGGGAAGGAGAACCAAAAAAGTCAGTAACGATTGGGTAAAGGATTCCATTAGGATAGGGAACATTCAAAATATGGTAAGATTGTAATGGAAGTAACAGGATAAAAATCAAGGGCAAAGAAATGTAAAAAGGCAACAAATATTTCTTTTCGTTGCATATATTGCAAATATATCAAGATTTGCCATTACAAAAAAAATACTGGACATGTTTTTGTGAAACATAAGTTTTGGATAGAAGGCAGTATAGAAATTATTCACCTACTATTTTTAATTTTTTATGACATGAAATTAGTAACTGTTGCTACATTTGATAATATTATTTTTTATCTGAAGACAACATTTAGCTGCTTTTATTACAAATAGACTTTAAATTTGCTAAGTCAATCTGAATTTTTGCTATACAAACATTTACTCGTCTTTTGCCCATAAGTTTTAGATTACATGTAAGTCTATTACCATCAGGTTTTTATGCCCCTGGATAAATATATGTTTTTTTGGTCCTGATTTGTCAAGAAAAAACAGTGTGTTTACCCAGGGATTGTTAGTGCATCATGATGAGTTCTACCTTTTGTAGGTAAAAGGTCAAGGTACCAAGAACAATGTTGGATATAATGTTGTCAGACATTTGGACAGATAGTTGGCAATAAAATACCCAATAAAGGCAATTTTAACTAGAGTTGAATGACTGTAGATACATTTCACAAATATTGATAGCATGAACATCTGTCTGTGTTACAAAACTTGAATTGAAAGTCTTGCACAAACAGAAAGTTCTAATTTTCACAAGTTAAAGTACAGCCTTTCCCTTTATTTATTTGGGGAAAATAGTATGTTATTTTTGTCAAAAGGGAAGAAAATACTCTACATGATTGTATATAACTTAATTTATTTGGGGAAAACTGCTAAATTGCAAAAAGATTTTCATTTGGGAAGCTGCTGTAGGAGAAAAAGCTTTGAAAGCCTCCCAAGCTACATTGTACAGATGCATGAACCTTCATTACCACTACCCTTTATACTTGTGAAAAGCATTATGTTCAAGGTCACAAGTAAGTACTGGTAGGATATGATTACTGTCCTCATTTGTGATATACAATGACCTCACTTGAGGTAAGCACACTGTCCCTGATATGTAAGAACACTTGGTACAAGTTACTGTAGTTGTCATTTTCCTCAGTCCACTGAATAGAAATATAGCAGCAAGTTTTAAAGGACATATTGTGTCATCTACATCATTTTAAGAGAGTTCATGTATTAAAGATAAAGAAAAAAGTTGACTTGTTCATTATTTGAGCAAATCTTGGTAGCTTTTTGTTAACCCATTTGTAATACAAGTTTAGTTAAAGTGACATTATGTGCATCCATGGGTAGATGTAGAGTGAACAGGTGAAAGTCAAGATAAGTTAACATTTTTTAATTTCATAATTTACTTCACATGAACGATAAATAACTCACTAGGACCTGTGAAATGTGTGTAATTATTCGTCGGAATGTTTCTGTAACTTCCAATTTATAAAGAGTGGGGCAGTCTTTTTATATATTTAGGTAGATTTATTTTTTACCCTAAACTATTTGACTCTGAAAAAAAAAAGCATAATGCACTTTAATGACATAGTGAGAAAACTTTGATATAACCTGTCGTAGTGCAATAGCATGAAATAATGAAGTAAAAATAATTTTGTAATTGTAGGAAAGATACAGAGTGATAAGTGCTGACGGTTATGTAGAGTTATCTATGGAAGAAGATTATGGAGGTTTGAGTTTCAGATCAAAGGCACAGACTGGCTAGAATCAAATAAGGTACAGTTCAGTTAAATTATTTGGATTATTGTTTAAAGCCCAACAATCTAAGAATTAGGGGAGCTATCATTTTTAGCTTTGTCTGTCAGATAAGAATAAGCAGAGCTATGGACCTTTCCGTTTTTTCGTAGCGGAACATTTAGCCACACCTTTTCCATTCATTGCTAGGTCAAACTGCTCACAAACAGTATCACAAACCACGTGTTCTTGTGCAAATCAGGTCAACCAGTGACTATGTATTATCTCAGAGTAGCGATTGGATAACAAGTTAGCCAATTTACATTAAACTGTAGACACCGGAATCCATTTGTCACCCGGCATAACCACTTGTGTTAAAGTTTTTTGTAAATACCTTCAAATATTTCAAAATCCATTGACATATGGCACTTTACACACTAGTTCACCATCATGACCCCATCTTGTAGACAGGAGGAGGTAACTGTCATCAAGCATTTTGACAGAATTATGCCCCTTATCGACTTAGAATTTACGTTAAAGTTTTTGTAATACCTCAAATATTTTCAAAATCCATTGACATATGGCTTTGAAACTTTGCACAACTGTTTACCATTATAACCCCAAAGTGTTGACAGGAGGAGGTAACTGTATCAAGCACTTTGACAGAATTATGACCCTTTTTTTACTTTAAATTTATGTTAAAGCTTTTGTAATACCTCAAATATTTAAGTCCATTGACATATGGCTTTGAAACTTTGCACACTTGTGTACCATTATAACCTCAATGTGTTGACAGGAGGAGGTAACTGTATCAAGCATTTCGACAGAATTATGCCCCTTTTTCAACTTAGAATTTACATTTAGGTTTGCATACCACTGCAAATATCTTCATATTCTATTGAAACAAGTTGAAATTTTATACTCTTCTTTGAGAGCATAAAAGGACTGACTCTCCCAGGCCTTTAACTGTAACATAGATTTAAAAAAAAATTGTCCTTTTGTTATTAATCAGGAAATTTTACATTATCAAGGCTCTTTTATTATCAAGCACTAAGAATAGTCAAGCGTTGCTGTCCTACCAACAGCTTTTGTTACCTCAACTTTGGGATTTGTTTTGTTGTCTGAATCTCAAGTGATTACATACTAAGATGCTCTGTACAGCAAAGACTCAAATGATATGAATTTTAAAATATCTACCATTATTATAGATATTTGATATTAACCCATTTTAACTTCATGAGCATTTTGTGAAAAATGGCTGTTTTCATTGAAAAGTCTCCCGTTACAAGTTAAAAATTGCTATAAAACTATAAAAACTGCTTCAATACTACTAATCAAACTTGGCACAAGTGTTGACTTGACCATTACCTTTGCAACAACATGCTCAGGCTTTAAATTTTCTGTTACCATGGCATCGAGGGAAACATCTCAAAATTGCCAAAAATCACTATTTTGCGTTGATTTTTTTTCCCATCGAAATTGATTTCAAAGTGTTGCAACTTCTCAATGGATTGAGATAGAGTCAAATGCTTTTCAGTGTTGATTACATTTTACCTTATGATCGATCTGGGTCATTTTAGCCTCTCACAAGTCAAAAATTTCTTGGCGATGAGGGGGACTCCGCCCCCCTTCAAACCTCCTAAACAGGGGGCACATCCCCCTTCTGGCACCCCCTGATGTATCTCTTTGGTTGGGTACTGCCCCCAAAAAGTGGTCACTTTTTTTAAACAACATTTTCTCAAACAAAACAAAGTGTTGGAGGCCTAAATAAGGCATTTTTCACCATTTGAGACACAAAAAGGGGGGAGGGGGTTGAAAAAGGTGTATATATATCGCGTAAAGGGTTAAAGAAGAATATAAAATGGAGTTCTTATTGAAAACGTTGCTTTAATTTAGCTAATGCACATTTTAAACAGATGACATAAGGTTCTTACTGAAGAGGATGGGTGGTATTGAAGTGTTGACTGTGTCTGACAAAACCATAATTGTATGTGCAGATGGAGACATCCACACATCAAGTAAGTTGAAGACATAAAATGTATTAAAGGATTAAATTTAATCATACTACAACAGCAATTATAATGAAGGGTTTTCTTAAATTTCAATGGTGCATTTATGTTGAAAAAAAAGGTTGTTTAGGTATTTTTTAAAAATTGAAAAAAAGATGCTTGAAAATAATTATACAATTGTTTTCTGTTAAAGCTACATGAAATAAAATATGTAAACATATTTTTCCGTTGGCTTGACAACCAAGCATTCTATAGTTTCGTTAACATTTTTAACATCTCATTAAAAATAGTTATTATACCCCACAAACGAAGTTTGGGGGTGTATATAGGAGTCAGCTTGTTGGTTGGTCCGTCCACATCATGGTTTCCAGACGATAACTAGAGTTTGGAATGAGGTATTGTAATCAAACTTGGTATATAGCAACCTTATGTGGAAATTTTGGTTGGTATTGCATTTTGACCCCCTGGGGTCAAGGTCACTGTTACTTAAAATAGAAAAAATGGTTTCTGGACAATAACTGGAGTTAGGAATGAGATATTGTTATCAAACTTGGCATATAGCCAGCTAATAGGAAGACCTTGGTGGTATTGCATTTGGGCCCCCTTGGGTCAAGTTCAAGGTCACCGTTACTAAAAATAGAAAAATGGTTTCCGGACAATAACTAGAGTTAGGAATGAGATATTGTAGTCGAATTTGGTGTATAGGAAGCTTTTATGATGACCTGGGTTGGTATTGCATTTGGACCCCAAGGGTCAAGGTCACCGTTATTGTGTTACTAAAAGTAGAAAAATGGTTTCCAGACAATTACTAGAGTTAGAAATGAGATATTGTTATCAAATTTTGAGTATAGTAAGCTTATATGAAGACCTCGGCTGGTATTGTTTTTGAATCCCCTGGGGTCAAGATCAAGGTCACTGGTACTAAAAAAAGAAAAATGGTTTCTGGACAATAACTGGAGTTAGAAATGAGATATTGTCATCAAACTTTGTGTATAGCAAGCTTATTTGGAGACCCAAGTTGCGATTACAATAAATTGAAATATTTCTTTGTACACAGTTGATATTTTGTTAAAAAAAAATTTTCAGGCTACTTTTGTTTCAAAAAGTCAAAGTTGCTGGTGGGGGTATTAATCACCTTCAGTGATAGGTCTAGTTATGTTATGATTAAAAAAGGAAAACCCAGCAGTAACACTAAAGTTTGTATACGAATTTTAACATACAAATGAAGACTAGTATAATTAGCTTGTGTATGCACTATGTCACAATGGTAAATTATGTCTTGTATTCTGCTGTGATGTAAGGTTTTTTCTGCTTGATAATTAAGGGAAAAATATCATATATTATGGTCAGCTTTCTCAGTTATATTTCTGGTGTTGCTCTTTGTTACAGATCAGTGTGATTCCAAAGATTGGGTGTTTTAGTGCATAACAGATGGTAAAATCAATTTACTGCCAATGAGTTTAGATCATGTTAGTGACAGTGATGAAAGTGAAACCTCTTCTGTGGTAGGCTTCAGTTCATTTACAGTTGGGAAAAAGATTCAAGTACAAACATCAGGTGTATTAGCAAAAGGCAAAGGTCACAAAAAGGCAGGCATGCATATACTGTGGAGAACTTAGTACAAAGCTGTCTAGACATTTATCTTTGAAACATTCAGAAGAAGTTGAAGTAGCTAAAATTATGAATTTAAAGAAAAAGTCCAAAGAAAGAAAGAATGCTTGGATCAATCTTGCATCGAAGGGCAACTTTGCCCATAACCAGAAAGTAAAAGAAAAGGGATGTGGACTTCTTATACCAAAATATAGGCCAGATATAAATGCAGCGGACTCAAAATATTTGCCATGCGAGTATTGTTTAGCCTATATTGCTGACAGGGACTTGTGGAAATACCATAGAAGTTGTATTTCTAAACCAAAAGAAGTGAAAAGTGATGGTCCAGTCCGTAATGCTAGACTTCTCTTGCCTAAACAATGCTCATCTTGCCTAAACAATGCTCAAAACACATTTTTAAACATGTAGTTTTCAAGCTAAGGGATGATTATGTATCTTCCAAATTAAAGTCTGATTCACTTATTTTAGAATTTGGACAAATACTATATAATAAAACTGGTAAACATGAGCATACCCACCAGTACATAAGCCAGAGAATGCGTGAGCTTGCAAGATGCGTGATTGCGATTCACAAACAGGATAATACAGTGACAACTTTAAGTGATACATTAAATGCAGCTAGATGGAAAATGCTAACGGAAACAGTAAAGACAGAGGCAGGATTTGATGATGAAACACAGGAATTTGAAAAACCCTCATTTGCAATTAAATGTGGACATAGTTTGAAAAATTGTGCCAAAATACTTAGAAACAAATGCAATTAAAATGGAGATGAAGTAACTAGAGAAAGAGCTGTAAGATTCCTTAAAATGTATGAAGATGAATGGAATGAACTGGTAGGTGCAGGAGCGAGAGAATGCCTAGATTCTAGAAAATATAACAAAGTGAAACTCCTACCACTTGTTGAAGATGTAATAAAACTGTACAAGCATATTGATGTAGAGGTTGACAAGGTGAAAAATACAGCTGACACTTCTGCTTTGGAAAAAAAAACATATGTAAGAATGTGTAAACTCACTCTTGCTCAAGTCATTCTTTTTAATAGGAAGAGAGCTGGTGAAGCACAACGCTTAACAAAAGAAGCATTCAGCAATGCATCTCTTAACCCTAATGTTGATGAAGAGGTTAAGAGCTGTTTATCAAAATATGAACAGAAATTATGTGAGTCTCATTCGAGTAAAACAAGGGAAAGCGGGAAAAAAGTAAAATTTTTTTTACTCCTCCCCATGCGGATAATTCAATTTAAATAATTTAAACTTGCTTTAAAAGCCGGGCTTAGCCCCAATTTTTTGTACTCTTCAGGGTTAACACCATACCGTGGAACACAGGCGCTAAAGGAGATAGCACATGAAGCTGAACTGATGTATGTAAACAGAATCACATCAACAAATCTAAGGAAACAGCTGGGAACATTGTCTCAGGTGTTGTGTTTGAGTAAAAACAATCAAGACATACTTGCAAAGTTTATGGGTCATGACATCATAATACATAGAGAATTTTATCGTTTACCTGAGAGAACTGTTGAAGTTGCTAAAGTTTCCAGGCTCCTTCATTTAATGAATTCTGGGAACATTTCAACATTTGCTGGAAAGAATCTGAGGATATAAATGTGGATCTGCCTCTAGGTAAGACATGCTAGGCAAGAGCTTTTTTGTGTAATTTACAGATGCCATCTCAATGGTTAATATGCATGCAAATTTGCAACATAAATTTTTAGGGTCATATTCAAGGATTTTGCAAGATTCATGCTTTAAAATTGAAAAAAAAATACACTGTTTTTAAAGCTACTATCCTACTTCTAAATGCAAGTCATGTGTCAATATTCTAATTTATAATTAATTTTATAAAGACATATGAAACTGTGGTGCAATTTTAACTTATGGCGACACTTTTCTGAAATCACTGTTTGCAGGATAGTTGTTTAAACTGAATGGGAGAAGAAATCACATTTTTATTACAGTTAATTAAAACTTTTGCTCCTTAGTATTCTTAGGTTTTATTCAGCTCTGCAGGTGCTTGTTTTCCTGACCAAAAACATAATCAATAAAAACTGTTTTGTGGCCATTTAAATGTGCACCATGTTATTTTCAAGTTACAACTACTTTACAATCCTGTATCTGTTAAACAATTACTTGTTTAACATTACAACACCAAAGTTAGACTGATTTAGATTTTATAAAGGCAAGAATTAATTTTCTAACGTCTTTGAAATTGATATAAGTATTCCTTTGGGGATGGGATTATGACTCAATTTATATATAAAGGTTAAACACCACTAAATAATTTCCTTCTCTATATGTCTGCAATATATCAATTTGACATGATATATGGTGAATAACATATACTGCTGCAAACTAACAGCTCAAAATATCTATGTGTATAGATATAGATATATCAAAGAAATGAAAAGAAAATGATAAGTGATCTCAGAATATCAGCTGAAATACAACAGTACCAAGAACAATGCTTACATTTTGCCTTTCATTAATGATGATAAAAAATTGTTGCGATGCTATAATATTATGAACCTTTATTTTGACATTGATTTTCCCCTGAAACATCTACTGGTTTTCATATTTGTTTAACATGATTAACATTTTTATCTGAATAATATATAATGTAAAATCGAACTTAAAACACGTGTGACACTTAGATTCGCTTTAGTTTAGAAGATCACCCCAAGTACCCATCCGTACATTCTTTTTATAATATTTCGGACGTCTGAGTAACCTCACAAATAGTATGTATGCTTACTCAAAGATAGCTTCATCACATGAAATATATGCAGCGTTATAACCTGCCTAAGGGCGGTGAGTAAATTAAAGCGATTTGAATTCGTAACCTCTCAGCCACTGTCCATAAACTTTTTAAAATATAAATCGAAAACAATCGCATGTTACTTCCGATCATTGTACCTTACTTAATTCTACTTAAACTTTTATTTCGAAAGGAAGCATACTTTTTATTTGCAATGTTGACAAGTCACCTAATATAAGATCTGAACGTACAAAACAATATGCCTAGTTCTGATATAATTAAAAATTATCCATTAATAGGCTATCAATTAATGTATTTACTTTTAGATAATCATAACGCATATTCCTTTCGTTCTGTTTGAAATTATAAAGTATTGTCAATTTGATTCAGACAGTTTCAGAAAATATAAATTTCTCTGCCGTGCCTATTTCAGTTCAATTGTTCACACAAAGACGACACCTTCCTGTCTGAAAAGTGATAGAAATTTCACAATTTATATTTGGTTTTAAAAATACAACAGGATATTTCCATTATATGCGTAAGGAATATAACTATGTTGATTGTCATGTGTCAAACTTCAGGCGATTGTTTGATATTGCCATGCCGGTTTTTAATGAAACACACGCCAATGCAATTATTCATACGACGATCATTTGAATATTTTCCAAAACACGTGGAAACACAACAGTCAACACAATTAACATAAAATAAACGTCTTAAAATAACCTACCGATTAGTCTAATCAGTTTTTATTTTATTAATAAAAAAGAGTCAACTCAGTTTTTATTTAATTAATAAAAAAGGGTTGTTGTTTCTTTCTGTTTTTTATTCTTTTATTTTTGTTGTGTTTTTTTTATTTTTTTTTTGTTTTTTTTTTTATTTGTTTTTTGTCCTTTTTTGTTTTGTTCTTTTTGTTTTCTTCCGATATTGCAAACGAAACATAATAATCATTCCTAAAATATAGCACGAGATAGCAACTCTTCTAGGTTTGTGAATATTAACTTTCTGAAGCACTTCTGTCAGACGACATCATTATCTGAGGATTTAATGCAGAATTTATCCAGTGTAAGGTATTTTCTGCAAAAGTTTCTGGAATATATTCGTTAATCATCACGATAACGAGAAATATTCGAGACACGACTAAGATATCTAGACAATGTACGTAAATATGGCAAAGCAATGATTTACAGAATTATTGATGTGCCATTTGTTATGTACGAATTATTGTATGAAAACAATTGAGGATGCGATTTTCATAGGACTGAATATATTAGAAAGGGGTGTGAAAAGCCTTTTGCACAGAACACTTTTAAATGTCGTCCAGTTCATTTATTTCATTTGATTTGAATTGAGAAATGCACACTTTCTTTTTTAATAATGTTTTAATAATGATCACTTGAAGGCCCAAAAAGTAAACATTGAACTGAATTATTAGTTCTGTCTCTTGCTGTTTTTCTAGTTTCTGACTCCAATAACATCTTTATAGATAATAGCAATTTGTTAGAAAAATATCTTAAAAGAAAAAAAATGTTCTTAAAATGTGAGAGAATGAAAACTAAATTTTTGAAAATAAGATCATTATTGCTTATCTTTTGTTGCAGAAATCGAAATAAGTTCGTGCCTTGTTCAATATACTGTAATTGTTTTATCGCATATTAATGAGAAATTTTTCAAAACAAATATTTTCACGACAGACAGGATTGAACGACTCTTAAATATCAAACTAGATACTATTTGGCGTGATTGAATATATATTGCAAACTGCTAAAGCCGGCACTAGGTGGCGTGAGAAATTGTTTGCAAATGCCATTTCTCAAGGACTGATCAAGTCTTCTTTTTTCCTTCATGAATGTCGAAGCTGTGACAAGTATATTTTGAAAGAAATTATGAGCAAACATCACTCATTCTGATGGGTGTAAACATAAAGACGAATAACAGTAAATAATTTTATCGCAAATTAATGTGATTTCGTTAACAAAATTAATGTTTATCTACAAGCACATCAGCCAGATAAGGAAACAATTCCCTAATTTGCTAGGTGCGTATGCTAGCTGCAAGTTGAGAAACATGTTTAGTTAAGGAAAGTAATAAGATTGTCAACAAATGCAACACTGTTACAGACATCGGTAAATTTAATATAAAAATAACATAAATCTTCTTTGTGTAACATATCTCCAAGGAAATTAAATATTTCCTTTCAAGCCTTATAGCAATCATTGTAAGTGAAAAGCTTAAATGCTTATATTAGTAAATTGCGTGTAGACAATTGTGAATTACAGGTAGGATTGATCTTGATTGATCTAATCAATTCAATTTACATGCTTCAAGGATGAACCATTTATGTTAAGAATTACTGGAACCTTTTTAAACTAGAACTTAAGCTTTTAGTATAAGAACTGTCTTTATGTATAAGCAGCATATCTTGAAAGCAAAGTTTATATTGAGAACATAGTTTTACTTTTATTATATCCATATTTTATGAATCTTCAACTTTAATTTTGTAATCGATAATTTTGTGTTTGGGGAAACTTAGATAACATATTTAGAGCATTTTAATATGTTTAAAAACTTTTTAATTCATGCAATGTATGTGTATTTCTATTATAATTATGTTATTAATATCGTTACCAATGACATAAATGATTATATTGTTAAAAATAAATATGTTATTTTGAAATGTGTTCTCAACAGCTGTGCAACAATGTCAAACTTTACGTTTTACAATTATAGATATTAATCATAAAATGAACACACTGTTCAAATATGTGGAACCCACATTTAACAAATATTTTAGATAAAATTTAGAAGTAACCTGTCAATTTCCTTGTTCATTTATTCATTGTTCTATTTTGTTAAATTTAACAAGAAAATACACATACACTGTCTTTTATTTAGCATCTGCATGCAAATATTGTTAATATTAGTGCAAGAGACATTATTGTACTGAAATAAAAAAAATCAATATAAAAATATATATAAACAAAATGTAAAGTTTCAAACAATAATGATAAAAATAGCGGGAAAAAGAATGAAGTGATGCCTTTTCCAATTTACATTGCAATTGTTTATTAACAAAACTGTTATAATAGTTGAAAAAAAAATATCTACCGGTTTCACCCGTTAAAGGGATCTTCATAATAAATATCATTTAATATAAATCATGTTCCGATTCAAAAGTCAAATGTTTCAAAGACTGTTATAGTTGAATGTCACAGTTTCTTCTGGTAAATGTTACGTCGGCAATAAAGTTCTTAATATTTCATATAGAAAGTTCTCGCCACAGCCGAATCTTACACTTGCGACTGCTTTGTGATCTGTACTTCTTAATAATTGACTTCTTTCTAGATTGTGTAAGCAAAGAATTTCTGCTGTTCATAAATTCATAAACTAGAATTTAATCATTCATCCATCCATTTACACCCATCCCTCCTTCTTAGGCTATAAATATATTTTGTTCGTAACAAAATGTCCTGATGAAAAATTCAAAAAACATATTTACTCAATAAGGCTAGTACATATAAGCTCTGCTTAAAAAAACTCTACTTAATGCTAGAATATTTTTGACAACTTATAATAATCATTATATCACGTATTTTAATCGCCTAACCGTTTGTCTTTTTTATGTGCCAATTCTAACCCATTAATATCTATGAATGATCATTTAAGAAAATATTACGACGAATTAAATTTTATTTGCAGATTTTGTTTGTATCGATTTCTATCCTAATGAGACGCATGACTACAATGCAAGCAGACCTATGAGTATTAGAGTGAAATATCCATTTTTTACATGCACCAACACAGTTAACACTATGCATTATAACAGGCGAAACGGATCTTCGAGTAGAACCATTGGCGTTACGTAGGCTAGCTTGGTAGTTTATTAACATGAGTCCATAGGCGGGTCTCGAACTCGCAGAGGTTAGAGGCTAGTGGTTTGAAGTCATCGCTCATACACTGTACTCGGCCACGGAAATATCTAATAACATTCTCAGTGTGATTAATTTATGTTTTGGGACATTTGTCCTTTTATATCCGAGCAAATTGTGTTAAAACATTATCTAAATAAAGCGAAACCAATTTAATGCGCATAACTAATTCTAAAAGTTATAGGATTAACTAAAATCTTATTAAAATCACAGAAATTTTGCACAAAGCTTCTGCAAGGGATCATAACGTAGTTCATTTCCAGAAGATTAGCAGTAATACGCATTAAATTCGTCAAAATCGGATTAAAGTTCGCTACAAGGAAGTATTCATTTTGTTTTGAAAAGACATAATTTGACAAGATTCTTCTAAATAATTTATCATTTGAACCAAACAGATAGAAATGATTGCATGAATAACATGCAGTCGTGATTGCTAATCTCAACAAAACAATAGTACTGTTTCAAAATCAATTAAGAACTACGAGGGTGCATCAATAAATTGTAAACTAATTCAATAGCGTCAAAACTACTTGTCCGTTTAAAATGCTGTGAAAAAAGCTCTGAAAACAGATTATTATCATGATTGAATCGTCCTATGTACGCCTATGACGTCATAATTCGTAAATGATGTCACGTTACGGGCGTCATTTCGGAAATGAAGTCACACAACCTCAACGAACAGCGGATCGGTAAAGGGTTTTACACAAAACTCGTAAAGACTTTTTTCGATATTCGTGAAGATTTGCAAAAAGTTTATGGAGAAGCTGCTCAGTCAAAAGGTGCCATTTCAAAGTGGATGAAGCGGTTTAAAGATGGTAGAGAGGCAACTGAACTAGTGACTGTAACAGATAAAAAACAGTGGCTGCGATTCGGGAGTACATACTCCGAGATAGACGAGAAAGTGGGCAGCACGCAGCAGATAAGTTTGCTATTTCATATGGTACAGGTCAGGGCATTATGACTGATAAATTAGGAATGCGCCGCGTTTTAGCAAGATGGGTGCCTCGTTTGTTGACGTCGGAGCAGATGGGGTTAAGGGTAAAAATGTGTCAGCACTACGACTGGAGGTATCGTGAAGAAGGCGATTACTTTCCAAATCGAGTGATAACATGTGATGAAACGTGGATTCACTTTTTTTTTAACCGGAAAACAAACGTCAGAGTTCTGTCTTGAAGCATCCTTCCTTGCATTTCCCTACAAAAGCGATAATTTTTAAGTCAGCCTGGTAGGTTATGGCCATTATATTCTGTGATACATACGGTGTAGTGCTAAACCACTTTGTTCCTCCGAAAACGATAGTCACCGGAAACTATTATGCAACATTACTTAGAACGGAACTCATAGCGGCAATAAGGAGAAAGCGCCCACTTTCTACTTAGGTCCGGATTCATATTACATCACGACAACGCGCTGAGCCATTCAAACCAGGTTGTCATGGATACACTAGAAAAACTCGACGTCGAACTGTTACCGCACCCACCCTACAGCCCAGACCTAGCAATTTGTGACTTTTGGCTGTTTCTAACTTTAAAAAAGACTTCATGGTTCGAAATTTGAGTCAAGAGAGGAACTGATGTGTGCCGTGGACAGACACTTGCGGGAGATGTCACGTGACGGGCCTCAACACGTGTACGAGTCATGGAACGAGTGATGGTACAAGTGCAAATCGTGCGTGGGACGTCACTTTGAGAAGGAGTTATCATTTTAGGTAAATCATTTCCCTGCCATTGAATAAGTTTACGAATTTATTAATGCACCCTTGTATATAGTACGAAATGATTTCAGATGGAGTCGTATTTTGTATCTTAAACTTGAAATCAAAATGTTTCAAGCACATTTTATTGTTTAATTATTGTTTTATGTCGGAAAGTTGGTTTTAAAGTTTTGTTATTATCAAATATCAAAGTTGTTGGAAAAGAAAAACTATTTTTAAAAGTGCTATTGTCTATTGTTTGTGAAATGATTATCTTAGAAATGGAGAGCTTTTGTCACGTCATGTTAAAAAAGGGCATGATATGAAACACTTTACTCGTATTATCCCGCATGATATTGTTAACTGATTGCCAATGCGATTTCTCTGCCGTAACACACATTTTTACTGAGCCACCAATGTCGTATAAAATTGTAAACACTTCCAAATTTTTTGCTAATTTAAAAGAAAATGCCGATTTCTGTTGGTTTCGGGACATCACTCTCTTTATTGTATTAAAATCACTGTGTATTTTCTGAAGAAATGAAATTGCCCATCATTAGGACAAGCCAAAACGTGCGGGTTCATAAGGTTCCGGAATTCAGATATCTGGACCGGAGTACATGCAATTCACTTTACAAGACAATGTAATAAAATGAAAGTGGTGCAGTTATATAAAATAACACAATTTTAGTATCTTTTTGGAAAGAGTGTAACTTACATTGTGGATCAAACGGTAAACAGTTATTATCACAATTTTACTCTTGAATATGTTTGATGTAACAGAAGCGTTTTAACCACCTTTTTAATATTCAGCTATTATGCTTTACAGGTAGTGATTTTAGGTTTTATAATTATAAATGATCACTGAAAACTGTGAGATACCGACATTTAACACGTTTTATACACTTCCAGATTTCGGAAGTAAATTTTTTGACATGACCGAAAAAATCGGCAATTCAGTGTTTAGGAGTTGCTGAACCCTGAAGTATTAATAACATTGAAAACAGAAATACACATTTTGGGAAATTGATGAGAGAAAAAAAGGAAATTGGTGAACTTTGTAGTATCAATGACATTGAAAACATTATGATAAATTTCGAAAACAATACATTGGTAAAATTATAGAATAGGTCGACTTAAAACTTTTAAGATGATCGGGCCAATACATGTACTAAAACATGTTTAACGTACACTGCAGTTAAACGCTTGATACCCTTGTGACTGAGAGGTTGTCTTCAACGGTTGAGGCATCAGAATTGCAGCCACCGTTACTAACTGCATGTTTGTAGGTGGCGGCTAAATGAAATGAATGACAGGAGTCTATGCATCTCTTAGTTCAAGCAGGTGATGTCGTTTTGACGCCTGTTGTTGCTTCGAAAATTGTTACACCGGAGGTTAGTCAACAGCGCACTTCCTGTTTCGACGCAATATGACCTAAACTGTGTTCGTATTTTGTAAAGGGGACTTCTTCCCAAGTGTATAAATGAAGTCTTCATTGATTTCCTTTCTTGCAGACTTAATGACGACATTGATTTTAACTTTCTCCATTTGGTCTTAATGACACACCCCTCTACTGATCAAAGTGTGTTACTTAATCTGTGTTACTTAATCTGTGTAAACCGCGTGTAACTCGGTCATGAATCTTCAATAAGATATCGATATCGACGTATCGTGTGTAAATGTCAGTGTAGTGGTTAGAAGTATGTTGGGCCGAGAACGTTTGGATCATACCTTGTACTTTAAATAAATATTATTATTAAAAATTAGCATTATCAATTTTTAATAATTCTTTTAAGAAAGCTAATGCGATACACAGATAAAATACAAATGGTGTTGCCCAAATATATAATTACCCCTGGCAAACATACTGTATATCTTTTTAAATTATAACAAACACATCATTGAAGTGTTGACATTTCCGTTATTGAGGAAAAAGATATTCCTGGCAGAAAGGGTTTGTATAATTGGTCTTAAATAATAGCTGTTTGGTAAGTCAGATGCATATATTCCAATCATTGATCAAGAATGTTTATGACATACTTCAAAATATTGCGTCATAGCAATTGTAAGTGTATTTAGATAAAGTCCTGTTTCTATTCATGAACAGAAAATTAATAAATTTACATCTAAAAAGCAATAATTTTTCCGTATTAAACAAATTATTTATGAACATAATAAGATATTCGATACTGAAGAAAAAAATTTTTGGTCATGATAAGATAAATGTGAATTATTCGCAATTACTTGCATACAATATATTCAATTAAAGTTTATGTTATAAGCTATACTGGTATCGTCTAACATAATGTTAACTGAAATAGTCTATATTGTGAATGTTGTATGTTTCAGTTATGTAAGTATAAATATGTACATTTCATACAATAGATTCATGGGGCTGTTTCTTAAGATATTTATAGTTTGCAATGTGATATTAACACTATATCCATACCATTAAAGGCATCGTTTTCTTTATATATAGAAAATCTACTTCAGACATCCTAGCACAGACATCGACCTAGTTTAGTTTTAAACATTGTTTTTACATTGCAAGATTCAATTTCCCATAATAACAAATTATAGGTTATAGTTGTTTATAGGTTTACTAGAGATGCAGTTATACCGAGGCAAAATTGAACGCTTTTGATTTCCACGATTATTTTTTTTACAAAATCATGTTGCCATATGTAGGTATACCCGACGTGTTATATCTGAATGTTTACTTGATACTTGAATCCCCACATAATTTTCCGATCATATAATTACTTATAATTATTATCCAACTATAAAAATGAGTTTTATTTTCGATTCTTGGTTTTAACTGTTACAAAAGTATGGTCAAAATCAAATTCAAAACAGTTTCACAAGCAATGTTTTATCTTCGTGTCAAAGGTGCATTTAAGAACTTTTTTTATTACTCCGTTTAGTCATAATATTGTCATAAGGTTTTTAAGGTCATAAGACTTTTAAAAATACAAATTATTATATTATTTCTGTCTTAAGATGGTTTGACAGATTTCATCCATTTCAAAAGAATTAACATTACCAAGAATTGAATATTGAATCAAGTCGCGACATATGTCTCACACATTGAAGTAGAACTCGTAAGTTTTTTATTCATAATCATATAGTTTTACGTGGTCACATACAAAAATAATAGAATAATAAGGACGTTAATCTTTGCTTCACTAAACGGCCATCATATAATTGAGAAATATTTGTGGTAAGTTGGATGACAACTATTTGCATTTCAGCCTATGAAAGCATTGCTTAAAGACCTATCTTCACCTTTGCATCCATAAAACATAGAAGAATTGACATCTAACCAATGTCACATTTACTGCTAGATTACATTCTTAAGTAATTTAGTCGCGCTATAAAATGTTTTAAATGATATTGTCTTTAATTAAATTACAGTGAAAGACAAATTACTTAAAACGTAACACACGTAATATAATAATATCATATATTAAGTATGTATCTTACTAGAATGCTTTCAACATGCAACTTTCTGCTTTTTATAAAAATATATTGGATAATTTGTTTGTACAATCATTAAAAATCTGACTGCTTTTTTCATGGAGAGTCTTTAATGTAAATGTAAAATCCAATGTTACCATTAAACAACACACAAATTATTAAGAACATGACACTGGTTTTATTTATGTTGCTTTGTTATGACTACATATGAACATATGATTCTTACAGAACGTTTTTAAAGAATGCAACAAAAAGATGCGTTGTCAAAAACTGTACCCGTGCAAATGATTTTACTAAATTTTATTAAAGTACATACTTTTATTTGAATTGATACAGGACACACGGGGTTTGATTATTCATAACATCATTATAATCGTTTTCAAAATTCATTGTAAAAAAAAACTATTTTTATTGAAGTTTTTTGAGCGAGGAATTGTCCATGCTTTGGAATAAGTCTATGCAAATCTGGAAACAAAGTGATACCTCGGAAGCATTAATCACATCAAAATTACATGAAAATTGCAGACTCTATAGTGCTGGTATCAATGATTCCGAAGGCCCAGAAAAATATAACAACACTGAAGTGAAGTACGGGGCAACTTTTTACAGCTGCCTCACAGCACTTGACACCTGCTGTTTTGAAGTAAAAAAAATCTGGATACAAAGTGATCCCTCAGAAGCATTACTCACAACAAAATTAAATGAAAATTGCAGACTCGGTTTGATCGAGTCTGTACATGAGGGATACTGAATACGTGCAACATCCCTTTCGCCCCCTAGCAGTTTCGTAGTATACAATTTGAAACTATTTGTCACTGATTTACCTAAAAGATGTTTGGCGTTACATATTTTTTACAGTTTATCACAGTTTAGAAAAAATATCATTAAGATAATAATCAAATTACAAACACACAAATTTGCAGCTTGTACATATGACTGAAAGTGAAGGTTTGGAGGTGTTATGCTTTTAAACTTTCTGTCATTTAAGATTATTATGCCAACGAAATGTCTTTCCTATCTGACAGTGTGAAAACCTCCGTTTAGAATGTAATTAAGAGAGGTACAAATGTGATTACTGAATTGTGGATAATAATTGTACATTTATAAATTAAATTTGCGCCTTATAATGCATAGAGACAAGAAGAAGAAATGTTTAATCAAATTAAATGTCCTTTGAAGTGGGCCTACACATCATTTTAGACCAAACTGTCAGAAATGTTGCTTGTCATCAATATATATCGTTATTTTCATATTTGGTTATTTTTGTTAGATATTTGACACAAAGTCAAAATCAATATCAAAATGAGGCTAGCAATACACCAACAATGTAGGGCACGTCATTATCAACTTTAATTCACGGAGTATTTCAAGAGACGAATTTATTACACTTACATAAGAGCAGTTTCAGCTGTTTTACGACTCGTGTCTGAATAGTAATTATCAGTACTATGAGATGCTTAGTAACTTGATTGATTTTATGAGATGAATATGTCTTAGATGTTGATGTACAATCAACATTACATTAACTTCTTCAGCAAACTTATTGCATGCTTTTTAATTGAGAGCATCAATAAAATTGAACTCATTTGTCAAATCACAGTGAGACTAATGCAGTGGATATATAGTCTGTAGTCCAAAATGACTGACACTGAAATTGAGACTTTAAGCACGATATATAATTACTTCGTAGACCGTTGTTGTACTGAGCCGTGTTCGTTTCTTAACATCAATGAAACATACAATTAGAACATAAGTTTACAGTCCATAATGTATTTCATAAACATTTGCGAGCCGGGCTTACGAAATAGAATGACAATTACCTTCAAATATTGACGTTTGATTTGCTCTTAACAAAATGATGTTGTATATATCTCAGTTTATGAACAAGTCTACTTCCTGTTAGCGAAAGAAAGGTTCACGTTAAAATAAACTGTTACCAAAGAAAGGTACAGTGATCGGAATAAGGTTTGCAAGGTACAGTGATTTTGTTTAATTGCTGTGTAACTGATCGAGTTTTGCATGCAGGTTTTACGTAAATTGCTTGTTATTTTGCCATGCCACGTTCATCATATCAACTTGTAACTTTGAAGTAGTTGTTGGTAATCCTCAATATTCCAGAAACTATCAATATAATAATGATAGTCATAACTAGCAATGTTTGATTTTCTGCAATGTGCAGCAATGTGCAGTAGTACAATTCTAGTAAACCTAATTTTGAATGACGTTTTTACACAAAGTAAGAATCAATATCATAATGAAACTACTGAACCGTTGTCTTTGTCACCCTTTGCAGAAAAGGGTTCTGATGCATCGCCAAACTGATACCAAAATAGAAGGCCACTTCAACTATAAACTGTGATTAAATTAAGGGAGTATTTCAAAAGACGAATTATCTAATACAACAAAAGAGCTGTCTTACTTCACAACAGCAGGTGTCAAGTGCTGTGTGGCAGCTATAAAAAGTTGCCCCGTACTTCACTTCAGTGTTGTTATATTTTTCTGGTCCTTCGGGATCATTCATGGCAGCACTATTAAGTGTTGAGAATTTAGTACCGCTCAAACCGGTGCTAGGGGGCGTGAGGGATGTTGCACGTATTCATTATCCCTCATGTACAGACTCAATCAAACCGAGTCTGTAATTCTTGCTTCCGAGGGATCACTTTGTTTCCAGATTTTTTTACTTCAAAACAGCAGGTGTCAAGTGCTGTGTGACAGCTGTAAAAAGTTGCCCCGTACTTCATTTCAGTGTTGTTATATCTTTCTGGTCCTTCGGGTTCTTTGATGGCAGCACTATTAAGTGTTGAGAATTGAGTACCGCTCAAGCCGGTGCTAGGGGGTGTGAGGGATGTTGCAAATATTCATTATTCCTCATGTACAGACTCAATCAAACCGAGTCTGCAATTCTCTTGTAATTTTGTTGTGATTAATGCTTCCGAGGGATCACTTTGTTCCAGAATTTTAGCCGTCTATATAATAATTTACAGTGCTCTTCAATACTCAGATGTTACTTATTTGATTTTAAAAAATAGGTAATTCTGAAAATGTTAAACGACTTATATCTACATTTTTTCATGGTCTTAGGACAGGTTTGCTCTTTTCAAGAAGAGAAAATTGGTATTGATATAGTGAATATTGTTATAACTGGTCGATATTTACACTCAAAACTTGTATAATACTTTGCAATAGGTCTTGCTGTGCGAATTTTATAAACCTGTAGTACATTGCAAGAGCTGGTGGTCACCCTGTATATTATATAAACATATGATACTTGTCATTAAACAGTAAACATAACCAGAAAAAAAATATTTAATACAATGTTCAGAAGCATTTTTGAAGAATTGATATTTTTGTTCTTTTATTTTTGCCAGTTATAACAAAGAAACGATATCAAAATCATACATCGCCCCATTTAATGTGTTCCCTATGCAGAATATACGTCTAATACGTCAGCTAAATGGAGCCAATACTTTAGGTCATGTCAATATGAATTGTGATTAAATGCAAGGAGTATTTTAAGAGACGGAATTATTTTACTTGAAGAGCAGTCTCAACTATTTTATTGCCTGTGTGTGCATAACGAGTGGCAGCATTCTTGAATATTTTGTGATTTGGTTGATTTTACGATATAAAATTGCCTTCAGTTTTGATATACAGTCTTATTTATATTGCATTATACAAAAGTTTAGATTGATAGTTTTACTGAAATTGAATTTGTATAACCAATCGCCGTAGGAATGACTGCATTGATTTGAATCTTCGTAAATCGATATATTTTTGATATTGCTTGGTTTATTTTTGCGTTTCAGATAGATAGTGTAAGTATTATGCCAATTCTCTCTGTACACAAGGTTTCCCTCAACTAGTAAAGCTGGAGAATAGCATATTTCATTTGTTTCATTCATTTATATATCATACCTTCCTAGATACAATATATCGACATGATAAATGTTGATTCGTTTCAGTATAATTTACGTAAAGGTCGTAATACGCATTTCAAACATTGACATTTAAGATAATTACATCTACATCATCAAGGCAATGTAACTGTTAAATGTCAACATTATTATAACCGCAGGTAGAAAAAGGATATATGTCTAACGCATTGTTACTTTTTGGGATGTTAGTCTAATTAAAGTGATGCCTGAAGGTGAAACTTTAACAACTGTTTCAAACATATTATTTGTCACGAGTTATTTATAATGCTTAGGCTAACCACATTTGTACGTGACATATCTTTTATGTTGTTTAAAGAATCTTCAACAAATTCACGAATATCTTATTGAAAAGTTACAATATCCCCCTGCATAATTTTTTTGTCAAGAGAGTATTGCGAGCATGATATTTCGAGGTGTAAGCTTTTAAATGTTGATACTTAAATCGTCTCTTGTTTAAGATACATAACGCTTCAACACTGAAAAATAATACAATGTTAATATGCAACGCTTTGACCACTATTTCAAAACTAAATTTCGTTTAAAATATATAAAATCAATTTACAAATGGCAAAAAGACTTGTCATTCACTAACATATTATTTTGTTTCAACAAATATACACTGAAAAGGGCAATCTAGCTAGAATTCTTACTTTGTTTTTTGTGTTTATCATTGATGTCCTTGGTGAATACGCTTGTTTTCATGTCATTTATCAATTCAGGCCAAAAAGAAAAATTATTACCACCATAAAACCAAAAAAGTTTACTAACACAGCGGTCATGCCGTGCCAAATATGCATAAGTACGATTTTTATTACTCAACTAACCTTTTCATATCATTAAGTGTATAGATGTCGTATAGATTTTGAAAAATTAATTCTAGTAAGATTTTTCCTATAGTAAAACGGAATGGAATGTCTCCAAACAATTCCGATCATATCAAGTAAGCAAGGCGACTGTATTAATATTAATATTAATATTAAAACAAAGAAACAAAAATTTATGTTTAATTTCTACATTGCAGTAAATACATAGGTGATTTAAATATAATGACCTACGCAACGTGTGATAAGAACTGGTCATGTTTATCTTTGAATATAGTTTGTCGAACAAATGTCTGGGAATGTGACATATTTTCGATCATAATCCCTTGACGGTGATTTAAACGTCAGAGGATTGCAAATTTGTTGTCTGATAGTATAATAAATGTAATCATTTCTGACTGTTATAGAACATTGATGTTTAACATCAGGATACCAAGTGATTTGTCGTTGATACATTTTCGTTAAATTGCAAAATAAAGCTTCTATGAAAAGTACATGCTATCAAAAGTGTATGTGTACCTAACGTTATAATATTCATTACATGTGTAAAACCTTTTATAAACATGTAATTGAAATTTTAACCAGTGACTGATGCTTAAATTGATATATATAGCTAGTAAGCTTACGGAACGTCGGTAAGTCTATTTCGTGGCGGAAATAAATGCCCCACCAGAGGTTTTTCCCCATAGATATAGCTGAAAAAAACGCCTTATGACCATAAAAGTGTTGGTACAACAAACATCGGACAGAAATGGATATATATTTTTGAAATCAAACTTCATTCTACTAGTCTCGCCCATTGTTGTCAAGTCAAGTTTAGGACACAAGTACTGTTTTATTGGGGGTCATACGCCGCTTTTCATTAATAAGCACTAACAACTACAAGAAAATCGCGTATGCGGAATTCAAAATTTTACCAATTCCGTCCATGAACGCTTCAATCTGCATCATGTTTTGGACGTTTATATATCTCTTTTTACAAGTATCGCATTTTTAGATATTTAACAAATTACCAGGTTTTTTCCTAGTTGTCCCCCGCCTTTTCGAAGAAAAAAGGGGGATATAGAAATAGGCTCCGTCCGTCCGTCCGTCCGTCTGTCTGTCCGTCCGTCCGTCCGTCACACTTTCGTGTCCGGTCCATAACTTTGTCATTTATGAAAGGAATTTGAAATAACTTGACACAAATGTTTATTATAATAAGACAATGTGTCATGCGCCACAACCTGACTCCTACCTCCAGGGTCAAGGTCACACTTGCTCATTCAAGGTCAGCATTGCCTGTTTGAGGGTATATGTCGTGTCCGGTCCATAACTTTCTTATCTATGAAGGGATTTTGTAAATACTTGCCATAATTGTTCACAATAATCAGATGATGTGTCATGCGCAAAAACCAGTCACCTACCTTCAAGGTCAAGGTCACACTTGGAGGTCAAATATTAACATAGTCTGTTACAGGGTATATTTCGTGTCCGGTCCATAACTTTGTCATTTATCAAAGGAATTTGAAATAACTTGGCACAAATGTTTGTTATAATAAGACGATGTCCAGACCCGTACCTTCAGGGTCAAGGTCGTACTTGCTCATTCAAGGTCAACATTGTCTATTTGAGGGTATATGTCGTGTCCGGTCCATAACTTTCTTATCTATGAAGGGATTTTGTAAATACTTGCCATAATTGTTCACAATAATCAGATGATGTGTCATGCGCAAAAACCAGTCACCTACCTTCAAGGTCAAGGTCACACTTGGAGGTCAAATATTAACATAGTCTGTTACAGGGTATATTTCGTGTCCGGTCCATAACTTTGTCATTTATCAAAGGAATTTGATATAACTTGGCACAAATGTTTGTTATAATAAGACGATGTGTCATGCGCAAAAACCAGTCACCTACCTTCAGGGTCAAGGTCGTACTTGCTCATTCAAGGTCAACATTGTCTATTTGAGGGTATATGTTGTGTCCGGTCCATAACTTTCTTATCTATGAAGGACTTTTGTAAATACTTGCCATAATTGTTCACAATAATCAGATGATGTGTCATGCGCAAAAACTGGTCCCCTACCTCCAAGGTCAAGGTCACACTTGGAGGTCAAATACTTACATAGTCTGTTACAGGGTATATTTTGTGTCAGGTCTATAATTTTTTCATAGATCAAAGGATTTTGAAAATACTTCGCACAAATAGTCACTATAATAAGAGGATGTGTCATGCGCAAAACCTGCATCCCTACCTCCAAGGTCAAGGTCACACTTAGAGGTAAAAAATTAACATAGTCTGTTATAGGGTATATTTTGTGTCGAATCTAGAACTTCTTCATAGTTCAAGGGATTTTGGAATAACTTGGCACAAATAGTCACAATAATAAGGCGATATGTCAGGTACAACACCTGCACCCCTACCTCTAAAGGTCAAGGTCACACTTAGAGGACCAAGGTTAACAGAGTCTGTTATTTGGTATATTTTTTGTTCCATCTATTACTTCTTCATAGATTAAGGGATTTTGAAAATACTTTGCACAAATAGTCACAATGATTAGATGATATGTCATGCGTAACATCTGTGTCCCTACCTCCAAGGTCAAGGTCACACTTAGAGGTCAACGATTTACATAGTCTGTTATAGGGTATATTTTGTGTCCAATCTATAACTTCTTCATTGTTCAAGGGATTTTGAAAATACTTGGCACAAATAGTCTCAATAATAAGATGTTATGTCATGCACAACACCTGCTCCCCTACCTCCAAGGTCAAGGTCACACTTAGAGGTCAAAGCTTAACATGATAGATTTTTAAATTCCATTTTTCATTTTATTTTTCTAACAAATTTATTGTTACATTTGCAGATCTAGCATTGATCATAATTTTGGACTGAATGTCCTGAGATCCATACCTCAATCTTTTGAAATAGCACAATTTTATGCTTCATATAAAACTCCCGGGGCGGGGGACGTTGGTAACTCTGTTACAAATTCTTGTTTTACATTGTATCTATCAGTAAATAAAACAAAACAAAAAATATAATAAAAAAACGGGATAACTATAAAACAATATTAGCAAAGACTCTTATATAATGACATTACTGTTGGAACTGATATAACATGAACTACTTATTATTCTAGCAAACCCTGAAAATTATTTTAAAAGAAACAATAACATAAATTGATATATTTGTCTGAATATATTTGCGGCAGATTATATATTGCCGTTATTTTTTTTTCAAATCTTTAGAGAGAAAGGTAAACTATATAAAATAAATAACACCCTTTTTACATTGCTTCATTGTGACATTTACTGATTGTTAGAACAGATTTATTTTAAAACAGAAATGAAGTCGCAAAAAAGTTTTGCAACATAAAATATTTTGTACAAAGTATTCAAGTTTCTTATTAGCTCACCTGTCACAAAGTGACAGGGTGACCTTTTGTGATCGCTTTTCGTCCGGCGTCCGTCCGTCGTCCGTAAACTTTTACTTTAAATGACATCTCCTCATAAACTACTAAGCCAATTTCATCAAAACTTCACACGAATGTTCCTTTGGTGGAATTTAATTCCATGCAAAACTTTGGCTGCCATGGCAACCAAAAGAAAAAACTTTAAATATCTTCTTCTAAAAAAACCCAAAGAGCTAGAGCTTAGATATTTAGCATGAAACATCTTCTAGTGAGTGTCTACCAAGTTTGTTCAAATAAAAGCCCTGAGGTCATAATTGGCCCCGCCCAAGGGGGTCATTAATTTTCCCTATATGCATATAGTAAAAACTTAAAAATCTTCTTTTAAAGAACCCAAAGAGCTAGAGCTAAGATATTTAGCATGAAACATGTTCTAATGGATGATTACCAAGTTTGTTCAAATTAGAGCCCTGGGGTCAAAATTGGCCCTGCCCCGGGGGTCATTGATTTTTCTTATATGTGTATAGCAAAAACTTAAAAGACCTCTTTGAAAAAAAACAAATAGCTAGAGTTTAGATACTAAGCTTGAAACATCTTATAGTGAGTGTCTACCACTTTTGTTGTCTTTAAAGCCCTTGGGTCAAAATTGGCCCTGCGCAGGGGGTCATTCATTTTCCTTATATGTGTATAACAAAAACTTAAAAAATCTTCTTTGAAAAAGCTCAAATAGTTAGAGTTTAGATATTAAGCACAAAGCATCTTCTAGTCAGTCACGTTCTACAAAGTTTGTTCAAATAAAACCCCTGGGGTCAAAATTGGCCCAGCCCCGGTGACATTGATTTTCCTTATATGTGTTTAGCAAAAACTTAAAATCTTCTTTGAAAAAACCTGAATATCTGGAGTTTAGATACTAAGCATGAAACATTTTCTAGTAAGTGTCTACAAAAATAAAAGCCCTTGGGTCAAAACTGGCCCTGCCCCAGGTGTGTCATTGTATTTAACTATATGTGTAAAGAAAAAACTTGACCAGCTAGACCTTAGATGTTTAGCATGAAACATCTTCTAATGGGTGTCTACCAAGTTTGTTCAAATAAAAGCCCTGGGGTTTAACCTGGCCCCGCTCCGGGGGCCTATATACAGGTGAGCGACTTCAGGGCCATCATGGCCCTCTTGTTTTTTTTAATTTTCAGGAAGACAAGTTTAAATGAATTTGTCCTGCAACTTCCTGGACATTGTATATCAAAGTTTTAATACACAATAACACACCATTTATGAAAGAATATTTTCACGTAGATGCGACGTGACCAACATTTTAGAACTGTTATTATATAAGATATGTGTCACACAAAAATAATTCATTGTGCAAGTGAAGGTTATGAAGTGTTAAAATTGTTAATATGCTGTCAGTTTATGAGCTTTTGCAGACAACGAAGTGCCTTTCCTGTCAAATGGTGTTAACAAACCTCCGTTTTGAATGTAATTGATAGTGACGTTTTACCATAAACAAATTTACTGAATGTAGGACGCTCTCTTATTGTGCTATTGAATAAACTCTTTCATCTTGTAACGCATTTTCGTCCATTCATGAATGCTATATGTTTTTTCTTCTTCTTTTTGTTGTTGTTTTTCGGGGTAGTAGGTTTTTTTTCAAGTGTCACGGTTCAGAACGTCTTACTATTTAGGGGAGAACATGTGTAAGCGGCCTGATAGCTCAGTCGGTAGAGCCACAGTACGGTCCGAGGTTCCAATCCCGGTCAGGCTGCACATTTTTCTTGACCTGTGAAACAAGTCAGCGACATCTTTATCTCAACGTCAGTCTGCTTATCCATCAAATAATTGTAAACAAAAGAAATTCAGCTCAAATCAAAGACGTAATTAATTCAAGTATAAACTCAAGCTTTTTCCTTAGATATGTAAATAACGTTATGACCGATATCAAAAAAAAAGACCAACAAACCCCTTACATTCGGGAAAATATTCTGACGAGACGCATCGCCAAAATTGTGTTAAAATTGTAGGTCATGTCAACTATAATTGTCATTTAAGTCAAACAGTATTTCGAGAGACAAATTGATTTCACTTAAATAAAAGCAGTTTCAAGTATTTTAAGATTTGCGTCTCCATTGAAGTTGGCAGCTGTTTTGAATAGTTAGTTTACGAGATATATATGTCTTAGCCTGCGTAGCATTATATTTAGAAACAAGCAAGTTCTAAAATGCATTTAGTGTAATGTCTCAATCACGGAGGAATTGAAGAAATTATTTTTAAAGTAATTTCATCCAAGTGTATATATTGAGAGTACTAGTAAAAGTCAAAATAAGTTTGCATTTTCTTGTATCTGAATCCAATTTTATATACGTGGTTAAATGAATATTGAATTAACAACATGGCACACTGAGATGTCTTTTATAATAAATATCCTTCGAAATGTTTCCGTTACGCTCAGTTGGTAAAAAAAGTACTTAATACTATGGGCAGTTTTATTATTTTTTCTCAACAATTCTAATTAACAATTATTGGTCAACCACCATTAAACTAGCCAGTCTCTTATTCAACTACACTTGACAAGAAAATGAGCATAATGTCACTTTAATCATGTGCTGACGAATTTAAGACCGTTTCAGATATATATGTTTGTTTTGTTGAAATAATCAAATTTTAAAATGTGGTGGATACAAATACAAAACAGACTGTGATTGTCGAAGTGGAAGATTGTATGGCTTTATTACCATCATTGATTGCCAAATTGTGAAGTTATATACATGATATACTTGTAATATAAATATTCAAATTCAAGAACATTTTAAAAATGGATATGATTGATATTAAACACTAAAACTGTTACATATAAAATTGTTCATTGAATCTCATTTTGCTTTCCATGTAACGCAAGACACACTTAAATAATAACTCGTTTTTTAATCATTTTAAAGATATTTCGTTCTTGTTTATCTGCTTCTGAAAAGTATAATGGAATTATTTCAATATGATACAAATCATTTTAAAATTTTAAATTACAAAAGGCATGTTTGCATTATTATTTTATGTCATTGGAAAATAATGGTATAAATGGTTATCGTGTATTTGCTGCAAAACACTTTATTCAATACCTTAATATGCAGTTTGTCGTGCATTATTCCTGTCAATATGTTAACACTTAGATAGTTCTATCTGCATTGTATGATTGTGTTTCATAGTCCCGGACTTGTTTGTACCATGCACTGAACCTAATTTTGACATTGATTTCATATTTGTCATTTCTGCTTATATATATCAGACAGATATGATAGACAGCTGCAAATTGTATGTTTAACATAAGACATTTTTCCTATAATTGACAATCCCTTCGTGTCTGACATCAACAAATCAAATTATACAATGAAAAAGATAACACTAAGCTTATCATGAGAATATTACAAGATATGTTACAGAACCAGATTTGTTCAGTAAAATACGACAGCAACTGTTTATTTTCGTTGACATCGATTTGGATAAATGTATGCTAATTATAGATATGCGTGCCACTCATTAACCGACTTGATAATATTTTCTGTCCTGTATATTCAACAATTTATGCAGAATATCAAGTAGTGACTATTTTTCTTCAGAAGAAAAAAATACAATGTACGTTTTGGTTGTTTGATAGAAGGCTTAGATTGGCTATATATAGACACAAAAAAAGATAATTACTGGTGAGAAAATAATGAAAATTATATTATTTGAAGAAAAAAAAGATCATGAATATAACTAAAAATATGGAAAAAACTGTTTTAAAAGGAGCTATCATATTATGTTGAAAATGATTTTTTTTCCAAATGAATAATGTCAGATAGTATTATTGATTTTCTGTAAAGGTTTTTTGTTGTTTGTTTTTATATAAAAGTATTGTAAGAGACTAAATATTATAGTTTCCTTTCGGGCAATGGCGTAAGTATTAGCGTCAATTCTAGCAATAATGTTCTAGATTTTTCATCTTATTTTTTTGTCGTTTTTATTCCAGACATAGTCGCCTACTTTTAAAATATTTAGATTCCTTAATTCTATTTACGGTCTTTTCCCGGCACATAGTTTTCTAAAATAGTTAATTAATGTTGAAACAACCTAGTATCTAACTTGGTTAATAGACTACGAAGGACGTTCCGCTGATATAATTTGATTAGCCTTTATACTTTAAGCAAATGGAAAACATGCCTTTCCTAATTACACATTTCGTCTCTAAATTGTGAAAGAAAAACCAAGCAATTATTAGTGTTGTTAATAGTGGTAGTGATGTTACACGTCCATAGAAAAGTAACTCAGGCTATTTCGAGAATTTACTGGTCTGCAGACAGCTCATTTTGCTAATGCTGCTGAAATCCCTAGAACCTAGTTAACCAAATTCAATTGAATCATAGACGTACAGAGTTTTTTTGTAAGAATTTAAAACAACAGAAAATGTAGTAGTTCACTTTCAAAATGATAAATAAATGAGATTTATTAATTTATCACTCCAACGTTAAGTGTAATTCATTTATATTTTATATATTTTATTTATATAAACTGCTTTTGAAAAAGACGCCTATGTGTGATAGCTCACCGAAAGATTTTATTTTATAAGTGTAAACCTCGTCAATTCTAAGTAAAGATAGAGTCTATTACTCTGGCATCTTTCTTGACGGAAAACAGTTATTTTAAGACATTTACTGTCTCAACTAAAGAAGTTTTGTCCATCATGTCCATCTATGGCTGTTTAATAACATCAACACTTACTGACATGTATTTAATCAAGTGACGTATAAATAAAAAGACGTGCCAACGCAATTGGAGCGGACTTTCTCCTCTCAGAAATTACAAACACTTAAGACAAAAATGTATGACAACAAATTAGGACAAAGGCATTTTAAAAAAACATTTTATAGGTTGAGCATATTAATTAGTTTGAATAATCTATTTATTTATAAACAAAAATAAGCTGGCATTCGTGTGTGTTTCTTTTACATAAAAGGTATAGCTAGTAAGATTCTATGTAACTAAATTTGAACTAATTGTTCCGTAAAACATTCTTTAAACGAGCTATAGTTAAGTTACGAATTTTACAAAATAATCCAAATTAACTGAAAATATTATGTATAAAATATCTATCTTAAACTAAATTTTTCTCTTATTTTGATCCACTCTTGAGACTTATCAATTGAGGTGGCAACGAGCATTTTTTAATGTCTTAAGTTAACTGTTTTCGTCAAGGAAGACGCTTGAATAGTAGACTCTATCGTAACTGAAATAGAATATTTCTGGTTCATATGACACCGGTACTGTTTCATTTCTCGAGTGTGGCCATGTACACTTTCAGCTTTCACCATAATCGAGCTGAAACATCTTTTTAACTCGAGTATTTCAATGAATTTGTTTCTGATTGTCCCTGTTTCTTAAACAGACCGAACTATTTGCAACTACCGACATTGTTAGCTAGACTATTCCAGAAGATAAAATTCTCATTGCTGATGAAATATTTGTGTTACCTAAAACAGATTACAAGGAACATATTATTATATTAATTATTCAATAAAATATTTGGCTAAATCCTCTGTAATCATGGGGTTTACGGATATAGTTATATTGTGCTCTTAAATTATTAGCTTGTTACAGTTTATAGATGGCTGTCTCCTGTAAAAGGAATTTTATTGCAGCATTTTATGATGTTATTGTTCATTAAAAGAGAGATAGATTTTACATAATTGGACAATAAAATATTCTGCAAAACGTTCCAAGCATACAACTGTTTACTAATTAGAAGACGGAAACGATTTTCTATTTATAAATTAATGCGATCCACGCTATTAGTTTTATGTCGAAATGAGTATTTTGGATGTCATATTCTGATGTTCTTTAAAGTGAAACTTTTCTAATTCAGTAATACAGCAGCAAATAAGTTATACAGTGAAACTAAACAGAGCGACCCTCTGTTAAACAATTATCTTTTCACAACAACAGTCAAAATTATGTTTCTTAAGTAGGACTTTACAATAAGTTTAGCCTCGCTTGAGCAAACACTTTTCAACAGCAACTACAATATTTGTCTTCCAAAGTGTGTTGTCCTGCAGAGGTTGCCATGAATTGTGACCTTTACTCAAATCAGTGTGATCAAACAAAAAATAACATATAAAGATAACCATTTGATGGAATCTACTTGAATGAAAACTTAATGCAGATAAAGTATGTTTCAGCAATACATTGTAGGGCCAAACATTCTGAATACAATGCGGGTGTATGCGGGTAATTCGATGACTTACAAATACAGTTTTTTGATATAATCTAAAAAGGCATTCATTTATCTAAAGCGCATACTTTAAACTCTTTTTAATTGACTTAAACACTGACTTTTCAAACAAAAATAGCAATTTCCCATTGGTTATTCTTATTTAACATGTAACAGTCATTATAAAACAGTTCTGATACCTATAACAGTCATGCATGATAAAGTAAAATAAACGTTCAGTGTTCCTACTTCCTACAAAAACTGAAGCAAATATGAAAACAACTAGAAATGTGTCCATAGGACACGGGTGCCCCCACCGCGCCACTGTTCTGTCAATCTTTTTACTAAGTGAAGGGAAATAACTCTACAAATACTGGATAAATCCACAAGCGAAAACCCAGGTGCAAATCTAAATATGCTGAGCAACCTGCCCATAAGGTTAAATGACTATGTCAAATCCTTTTTCAGTAACTTGAGACACAAGTTGAAAATTGCAAAAAAATTCTAAGTGAAGGGCAATAACTTTAAAAATACTAAATAAATCCAGACGAAAATACCTGGTGCACAACTGCACATGCTGATCAATATTCCTGTAAAGTTACATGACTCTAGTCAAATACTTTTTGAGTTACGTGCGACACATGTTGAAGATTGCAAAATTTTACTAAATCAAGGGCAATAACTCTGAAAATACTAAAAATATTCAGACGAAAATACCCAGGTGCACAACTACACATGCTGATCAACATTCCTGTAAAGTTTCATGACAATCGGTCAAATACTTTTTGAGTTACGTGCGACACAAGTTGAAAATTGCTAAATTTTACTAAGTCAGGGGCAGTAACTCTGAAAATACTATAAATATCCAGACGAAAATACCCAGGTGCACAACAACACATGCTGATCAACATTCCTGTAAAGTTTCATGACACTAGGTCAAATACTTTTTGAGTTACATGCGACACAAGTTGAAAATTGCAAAATTTTAATAAGTCAAGGGCAATAACTCTAAAAATACTAAAATTATCCAGACGAAAATACCCAGGTGCACAACAACACATGCTGATCAACATTCCTGTAAAGTTTCATGACTCTAGGTCAAATACTTTTTGAGTTACATGCGACACAAGTTGAAAATTGCAAAATTTTACTAAGTCAAGGGCAATAACTCTAAAAATACTAAAAAATTTCCAGACGAAAATACCCAAGTGCACAACTACACATGCTGATCAACATTCCTGTAAAGTTTCATGACTCTAGGTCAAATACTTTTTGAGTTACATGCGACACAAGATGAAAATTGCAAAGTTTTACTAAGTCAAGGGCAATAACTCTGAAAATACTAAAAAATATCCAGACGAAAATACCCAGGTGCACAACAACACATGCTGATCAACATTCCTGTAAAGTTTCATGACTCTAGGTCAAATACTTTTTGAGTTACGTGCGACACAAAAGTGAACGGACGGACGGAAGGACGGACGGACGGACGGACGTGGGGGCACAAAAATAAAAAAATAAAAGTTATCTGTCATTAAATGAACCGATCACACGCACCCACGCGTTCACACACACGCATACACTTGCACGCACACACATACCCAATCCAGCAACACAAAAAAACCGATACGAAATCTTGTAGTGCACCGACCAGAAACAAGAAAAAATAAAGAATGATCTTAAATGAAAACTTTGCAGGTTTTTAGTAGTGGTACGGTGCGTAATCGTTTCGGGCTGATTTCGAATATTTCCCCGGTCCTGAACTGATTTCGATTTATTTCACCGGATTGAAAAAGATAAGGTAGGAAAACGTATAAAATAAACATATTTACAACTGTTAGGATTCGAATATTCTACTTGCAAGGAACATTGCAATGTTTAAGGAATTCATATACAACTTTATAATTTATAAGGTTCATTTACGGTTTTTTATCAGTTGGAATCGAAATACAACTTTCACATGTCAGTAAAGTAGTAGGACACATTTGCATGCAGTTAATTATTTTTGATTTTTCAGGTATTTCATGAACAACTTCGTAATTTATTGTAGGGCACCGGACGAAAAAAAAACAAGACAAAAGGCTGATTGTAGGTTTTTTGTCTGAATTCGTTCTTAATAAGTTTAAATCATTTTAAATGTTTTGTAAAGAATGACAAAGGAAGAGATGATTTAATTTCGGTAATGCCATTAATCACTAGGGTTCGATTTGGTATTGAGAATTTCTGATTTAAAAAGGATTTGCTTTGCAAACAAAATTCATTATTCCTTGCAGCGGACTTAAATCAGATTTAACAAAAGTTATGCATTTTCTGCTTTAGTTTCTGAAAATAAAACACGCAATGATCCCTTGCAGGAGATTTGTGACATTTGTGTCATTGTGTTTTAATAAGACTTTAGTTAATCCTGTTAATCATCTAAAATTGTCATACGCATTATATTAGTTTCTTCAAAGTTTAAATTATTCATGATGAAAAACATTAATTTTTCGACACACACACACACACGCACGCACGCAAGCACGCACACACAGTTGCAAAATGTATTCTATCCAGATTTTATTCAAAACCGAATGAGTTAAAGACACTTTTAAAATAACTTTTGTCTGTTTTGTTTTATTGGGTATTTTTTGTTTGTAAGAAACATTATAATAAAAGCTTTATTAACTTGACTAAGTAAGCATTGATGAAAATTTCTAAACAAATAAGTAAAATGTCCATCTTGAAATACATTTCTTTTAAATTAGAAATTAGTCTAGTGGGGAGCATTAATGTAAATGGTAAACGAAGAGAGTCGAAATATATCTGATTTCAACAGATTTATTGTATAATCTGAACCTACTAATGCCATATAATTCTTCAGTTAAGTCAGTCAAATGACGGAAATGTTAAACGTAACGAGACAAGCCCTGGGGATTTGAGTTGCAATAAGTTTCAAAACTCTTATTTACGTGTTATTAGAATCTTTACTTAATTGTTATAGTTCGACTGTTTCATTTGGTATAAATTAACTCCTGGTCACATGTTTGATATTTATCACAATAATATGCACAAAGTAGGATTTGATTAACTGACATTCGATACACAAATAGTAAAGCCGAGTAACAAAACAGTGTTTTATTATTTGATCAAAATATAGTTACAATCTCATTGGTTCAAACAGTGGTCAACAGAAAAATTATAAAATCATATTTACTGGTTGTAGTATCAAATTCACTGGCTAAAATCATATCTATATGTCATATGCCGGTGAATATCACATCATTTTCAATGACTCACTAGTCAAAAATGACATAGTATTTTTAACCAATTATAAAACTTTAATAAATGGAAATAAATAATGATACCTTAATTGACAATTATTACTAAACGTTTTTTTAAAATGGTAGTAGTCTTTTTTAGAATATTAAAAATATAATTTAGCATTAGAAATTTTTTAATTGATAAGTTACATCTTACCTATGTCTCAAAATTAATAACAGAAGACAAAAGTTTATAAAAGCAAATTCGAAAGATTATACACAATAAAGCTCAAATATTTATTTGATATCCTTTTGATGTGAATAAAATCGTTTATTGTCCCCCGCCTTTTCGAAGAAATAAGGGGGATATAGTAATAGGCTCCGTCCGTCTGTCCGTCTGTCCGTCCGTCACACTTTCGTGTCCGGTCCATAACTTTGTCATTTATTGAAGGAATCTGAAAAAACTTGGCACAAATGTGTGTTATAATAAGACGATGTGTCATGTGCAAAAACCAGACCCCTAACTCCAAGGTCAAGGTCACACTTGCTCATTCAAGGTCAACATTGTCTATTTGATGGTATATGTCGTGTCCGGTCCATAACTTTCTTATCTTTGAAGGGATTTTGTAAATACTTGCCACAATTGTTCACAATAATGAGACGATGTGTCATGCGCAACAACCGGTCACCTACCTCCAAGGTCAAGGTCACACTTGGAGGTCAAAGATTAACATAGTCTATTACAGGGTATATTTTGTGTCCGGTCCATAACTTTTTCATTTATCAAAGGAATCTGAAATAACTTGGCACAAATGTTTGTTATAATTAGTCGATGTGTCATGCCCAACAACCAGACCCCTATCTCCAGGGTCAAGGTCGCACTTGACTATTCAAGGTCAACATTGTCTTTTTGATGGTATACATTGTGTCTGGTCCATAACTTTCTTATCCTTGAAGGGATTTTGTAAATACTTGCCACAATTGTTCACTATAATGAGACGATGTGTCATGTGCAACAACCGGTCATCTACCTCCGAGGTGAAGGTCACACTTGGAGGTCAAAGATTAACATAGTCTATTACAGGGTATATTTTTGTGTCCAGTCCATAACTTTTTTTATAGATCAAAGGATTTTGTAAATACTTGCCACAAATAGTCACTATAATAAGACAATGTGTCATGCGCAACATCTGCATCCCTACCTCCCAAGTTCAAGGTCACACTTAGAGGTCAAAAGATAACGTATTCTGTTTTAGGGTATATTTTGTACTTCTTCAGGATTTTGAAATAACTAGGCACAAATAGTCACAATAATAAGACAATATGTCAGGTACAACACCTGCACCCCTACCTCCAAGGTCAAGGTCACACTTAGAGGTAAAAAGTTAACAGAGTCTGTTATATGGTTTATTTTGTGTCCCGTCTTATAACTTCTTCATAGATCAAGGGATTTTGAAAATACTTGGCACAAATAGTCACAATGATAAGATGATATGTCATGCATTACACATGTGTCCCTACCTCCAAGGTCAAGGTCACACATAGAGGTCAAACATTTACATACTCTGTAATAGGGTATATTTTGTGTCCAGTCCATAACCTGGAATTTTAAAAATACTTTGCACAAATAATCACAATAAAAAGATGATATGTCAGGCGCAAAACATGGGTCCCTACCTCCAAGGTCACACTTAGAGGTCAAAGATTGACATAGTATGTTATAGGGTATATTTTGTGTCCGATCTATAACTTCTACATAGTTCAAGGGATTTTGAAAATACTTGACACAAATAGTAATATTAATTAGATGATATGTCATGCACAACACCTGCACCCCTACCTCCAAGGTCAAGGTCACCATTAGAGGTAAAAGGTTAACATGATAGAATTTTACATTCCGTGTTACATTTTACTAGTATTTCTTTAATAAATTCATTGTTGCATTTGCAGATATAGCATTTATTATAATTTTGGAGTGAAAGTCCTGACATCCATACCTCAATCTTTTGAAATAGCACAATTTTATGCTTCATATAAAACTTCCCCGAGGCGGGGGACGTTGGTAACTCTGTTACAAATTCTTGTTAGCTATAAATATAAGTTCAAAATAAAAATCTTTAAAGTTATTGGCAGCAGTGTCATTTAATTGGATTCTACTCTCCTTTTGAATATATTTTTGGCATAAATGATTGTTCTAAAATGTACGGTTTTTATAATGTTTCATATATTCATTACAATTAGTTTTAAAAGTCTAAATGTTAACGGAAAAATCGCGCTTAGCGTACTTGCGTAACAATGCAGCCATCATGTATATAAGCCTTCCTTTTACAGAATCAATTAAACCAGAAAATCCGAAGACCGTTGTCAATTACTATGGAGATACGGGTCGTAAAGCAGCTGAAACGGTTTTTATTTTTTACATGTTATAAATTTGTCTGCCGCGAAAACTCTGCATAAAATTACAATTTATTGTTGATGTAACATTAACATGCCGGCACCAGAGAAATTGTGAAAAGACATTCAACTATGCCATGTCTCTGAAAACATTCAAATTCTATTAAGCTGTACGGAACTGCGAAAATTGCAGAAGTAATGTTTCTAAAAGTACATTTCAGCTTTTTTCTTTTTCACTTTTCAGTAATGTAATAGAATTGGATATCGATAGATATTACCACATACCACTAAAAGAGTATTCTACTGACTAAAGTCTGTCTTAATTGACTCGACCCTCAAAACGCCTTTTCTAACGGTCCTTTGACTTAATGATTTTTTTCTCATATTTTATATTTTCAAAAATTTGTTTTAGGAAATTCGTTCCGTTCAAAAAGTACTTAAAATAAAATGACGTGTACATCGGATGCATGTCAATCGAGCTAACGTTATACATAATCGAATTTCAGCAAAAAAAGAATTTAAAAGTGATAATCCTACCCATTATTATAATTGCATTTATAAAAATCATTTTTGGCCATTTATATTTCTAATATTATTAGAAAATCACAATTTTAAGTCGCATTTTGAAAATGTTTTCTATTTGTAAGGTAGTTATTTCGAAATTTGTTGTCCTGGCGTTTTATAACTGAGACGTAAGAGGCCTTTCATGTTTACAAATTCTATTTTTCTTAATTCTGCACAATTTATCACCCGTAATATGTTACATTGTAAAACATTAGAAAAGCTCCTTAATATACACATTCTATTAAATCACAGATTATGCCAAAACTCTGCCGGCTACATGAATTAATTTTCGACTACATTTTAATTGTTATTAAACCATGTTGTATGAAATTGCAAATAAAATGGTTGTATTTTTTCCAATAGTGACATCATTAGGTACATAAATTTCAGTCTTATGTGTGATTTTAAGATGAGATTACGATGTTTTGGTTTTCTTTATCTAAATTGATTATATACTATTTGTCAATATTCAAAACAAAGATAATTTTATTATTCTAACGTATAGCAAACGCATGTTAAATCATTGAAAAGCATAAATAAAAATGTATATCTTAATCGTCTTGTAAACAATGAAAAAAAGATCATACAAAATACTGAATTATTAGTATTATTTGTATATTTTGTATCTTGTAGACAATGTATTGTATCTAGGTTTGTTTTGAAGGTTATGCTCTACAATGTATAAGGCCTGCAATTTATTGTATAAATAATTTTTATTTACCGTTCCGCACAAGCTTTATGTATTCATTTAGTTCACTTTAAGTAATTGTTTTCATATATTTTACCCAAATCTCGTAAATATGAATATTGGAAATATATTTTGGTAGTTTTTTATAAAGCTAATATTTCACAGTTAAGACCTGTGACATACAAATTGACTTATTTCATTGAAGTTAACATTTCTATCGTTCACAGATTATAAAAAGCCTTTGTGTTTTACGTAAATAATATGTTTTTCAAGACATACTGCTTCGTATTCACAAAGAGGCATGAAAAAGATTAAAGAGAGTCTTAAAATAGAGAAAACCGAGTCCTTTACGAAATGTTTAAAATTGTTGTTGGTCGATTTGATCGGACCATTTCCTTGACAAGTAGGAAAAAGTCTTGAAACACATTGCAAATTCAACAGGTTATTAATACTATATATAATAATAATGAATAAGGATATCCCTCAAATCCCAAAAGGCAAAATTTTGATAGTGTTGATGTACCACCGACCACACCCCTAGCAACGGATTAAACAGAATTCAACTTTTAACATGAAATGGCAATAAATAAAATAAGAAACTTCCGTAGATGCGTTCACATGTCGGCGATCAATGAACCGTTCAATGTGACACGTTAGTGTCATTCCATGTAAAGCCGTGTATGGTGTAAAATAAACAAAATGCGTTTTACTTTAAACGAGAAAACAATGGGCGGAACTAAAAAGCATTCCTTTTAAGCTTTTCTATTGCATGCATTAAAACAAACATTGATTCAATTTGATATTAGTCCGACACCAAAACGATTTATGTTATTTTCCATTAACTATTTCCATTTCAATCAACTAACCCATACCTCCAAAAGTAACGCATTTGTAACCACTTCTTTTAATTTCATAAACATTCATAATACATGTAGTTTCATTAAAATCTTTACAAATCGTCTCGTTTCTGAATGGTTGTTTTATTATTTACGACTGTATGAGTACACAACTACTTCGATTACGATGAATATAACCTCTTATAGGATCGAGTATTTTGAGCAGCGCTCTACAAACTCTGTATCTTTCTTTCTTGTATTCTTGTGGTCCTTCATAAGGCAGAGTGTGATTAAGAAGGTGCGTGTGCTGTTTTGTCTTACAAATTAAAATATTTGTAAGACAGCAATATTAGAAAATGGCAGAATTTTAACCAGTACGTAGAACAAATAAATTTTTTATTTAATTTAATAAAAAAGAAAGTAAATGTCAGACTCTACATTTATATATTGTAGTATATGAGATTGAAAAACTACTTTTTGTTTGAAGTTGTAAGTGGTGCTGTGTTGTTTTATTCGCAATTTGGTTTATATCTGAAAAAGAAATTTATGTTTAAACTATATATTGTTTTAAATTGCTACTTTAATATACTACTACAATAATTACGGATTTACCAAAATCGATTTCATTTCAATAAAACGCCATTTTATCACAACTGTTTGAGAGAAATTACTTTAACGAATTGTCTTCTATTGTATAATTTTATAGGAATAAGATAAAGTACAAGTTACAAAAATACATTTCCGTGTTTCGATTTTACCGTTCACGATAGTTATCAAATAATTGAAAATAGCAAAAAAGTACTTTTTGTTTGGTGGAATGAATTTGGTGATGAAATTTTATTACAAAGATTGATATCATCAAAATGATAATTATCTCTTTCTTTCATTGCAGTGTGCTAAAATTTGTTAACACCACTTTACAATAATTTCACGCACGATATATATTCAATCATCAAAAATAAAACATACCTTATACCGTTTTTAACATATATTGCATGCATCAATTTTTTTCCGTATAAACTATATTATCTAGAAAATTCAGTCATGTCTCGAATCTTTCTCATTAAGAATTATTTAGTGCTTTTACTCTTAAATCTTTGGCAGATAATGAATTACAGCGGATCAATTCTGCATTAAAACTCTGCAGTAGAACATTCAATTCTATTGATAAAATTTTCGTCTGACAGAAACTCTCCAGAAAAAAGTGATAATTCTTTGCTCACTAAGCTCCAAAGTAGAAAGTAATATTTTCGTTAGTAGATAAAATAATAGATAAAATGCAAGATACAAAAACACATTTCCGTGTTTCGTTTTACCGTTCACGATAGTTATCAAATAATTGAAAAAAGTAAAAACTACGTTTTGTTTGATGAAATGAATTTGGTGATGAAATTGTATTACGAAGATTGATATAATCAAAATAAAAAGTATCTCTTTATTGAATTGTATTGTACTAAAATTTGTTTACAACACTGAACATTATATTCACGTGCACTATATATTTTATCGTCAAACATAAAATTGTATGTTATCCAATGTTTACATAACATATATCGTATACATCAACACTCAGCAATTGATCATCTCTGTATTAACTACATTATCTAGATATTTAATTCATGTCTCGAATCTTTCTCATTAAGGATAATTTAAATAAATTGCAATTGCAGTGCTTTTACTCTTAAATCTATGGCAGAAACAAAAGTGATAATTCTTCGCTGACTTAGTTCAAAAGTAGAATGTAGAAAGTACACTTTTCGTTAGGAGATATAATAATAATAAGGTATTTACTTAATGGTTTTGTATTCCGTAAGTGAATTAAAGGCAGTTTACTTGATAATGTTTGTTGTGGTTTTTTTTTTGCCTGATCTGCATAACTTTCCTTTAATGATATTTCAAATGATTGAATTAACAAAAATACCACAGCACACGTTCCTCTATTATAGTCAAACATGATGTTTCGATGCAGTCTGACATATGTCTAACATCTAAGAGGTGTACCGAAAATATCCTGAGTGTGCAAACATTAATTTAGTGATTTTGTATCACTTTGTTGACAAGAGAAGTCTGTGTGTCACAAATAGTTTGGAATAAACATGTTTTGCAAACATAAGTGAACTGTATTTCCTGGAACCGTCTGCACCATGTTGACAATTTGTATTTAATTTTGAGTAAAAAGTAATTTGGAGCATTGCTTCATCGTTTCAAAATTACTTATTAAGTGGTTTATAAATTTAACATTGGAAAGGTAGAAAGGTAGAATAAAAGTAACTGTAGTAAATGCAGTAAATAGACATTTCAATATCATTGCTCATTATACATGTTATAAATGAAAATAAATATTAACGTCCGATACAAAGATAGTATGAATGTGTGGTAAGATCTTTTTGGGACTTTATTTAAGTTCCCTTATCTCTCCACGCTTCAAGAATGAAAATAAAAACACTAAATTTGGAATAATGTACCAATAACCGTTGGACAATATGCAATTCTTTTCCTTTATACTCAGCGATAGAGTGCGTTAAGTAAGCTTATCTTATGATTTAAGTTAAATTGAAAAACTTGTTTGAGAAACTTATGCATAGTAAACACATCGTTTTTGCTTGTCTTCGGTTTTTGTTTCCGTAAAACTACAGAATTGTCTCCTCTGGAAATCGATTGCATTTATCAATAATTTTATAGTTTAACACTACAACTTTAAAGTACGATTTTTAATGCTAATAAGGCGTTCAAATCTTGAAATGTTATAAAAACTCTTTTAAAGTCTTAGTGTTAATGAAATATTAATCGCTAATTATTCTGTTTTTTTTCCTGAAAAAATATTGTTCACAAATAAAAACATTCAGTCGCATACTTTTATATTTATTTAAATAAATATACATGTATTTCTAGAATTGAGTTCTATAATACTAAACTATTAAATGAAATAATAACAATAACGTGAAATTGATTTCTCAAATAATATTGCTAAGTGTATCATTATCCTACCCATTAAGATATAATTGAGATAAATTCAGATAACAGTGACTCGAAACTATTATTTTGCAACCACTAGGAAGAGCTGCAAAAGGTTATTAACATTGAAATCAATAGCAAAGAATCTAATGCCAAGCTAAAACAAATCAATGTATTTTCAGTGAAAGCTTTTCTTATTATTTTGGTATATGAATCCCTTTACGAGAAATAACTTTAAATGGACTAATTGCAAGATGTATGTCAATTATTGATATTTGTATTAAAAAGAATAAGATTTGGGTCTAACTTCCTTTATATAATTAATTTTTTGAGCTTTGGTATCTTTTACAACTTAAAATGCAGTAATGAAATCAATCAATTGATTGCTACATTTCCATATACTGAAATACAAATATTACTGTTATATACAGTAACTGTGTATTTTTTTTTCTTTTTGTTTTGTTTCTTTAGTTTTGTGTTTTTTTTTTGTTTTTTGTTGTTGTTGTTGTTGTTTTTTTTTTGTTTTTTTTTTTGGTTTCTTGTTATAAATGTTTCACAGAGCTTGGTTAAAAATTAAATATTAGCATGTATTCAAATGTGATCAAGCCAGCCCCTGACGCAGTGCTGGCGTAATAGGCATACACATGCCTTGAAAAATTTCTCGTTAGTGGTGATTTAACGATTTTATTCTTAAAACTTTCAAAGAATATTAATTACAACGGATAAATTTTGCATTAAAACTCTGCAATTAAGCATGAATTTCTATTGAAAGATATCTTCTGATGAAATTTAAAATTGTTCTAGAAACTAAAAAGAAGCTGCGTTGTAGAATCGATTATTCTTTCTCGCTGACTTACCTCAATATAAAAAATTATTATATTTTGACTAAAACGGCATTTTAGATATGATCTTAATCATTTAATCTAAAGACTAATAACTTTTTAATATATTTTTACATTTTCTGTCTTGAATTATATTTCAAATGATGTCATCAGACAAAAATAAAACAACCGATCTCAAATTATCCTTCGATTTACGGTCGCCTGTAGTTTGATATGTGTCTAGCAACTGTAAAGGAACTAGAGGAGCTTTAAAGAAAGTAACCGGTTCTGATTTGTTAACCAAACATTAATTGTGTGACTTGCAATTGACATATATGTTCAAGGTCATTGAACATAAATGAGAATATATGTTAACGTCAGGTACAAAGATATCATGTATATTTCAAATCCTTTTAAAGGATTTTATTAAATGTTTTTCGCGCTTCAGTAAAAAGAGCTAAATGTGGAATAATATATCAGATACTGTAGAAAAATATTCATTGTTGTTGTTTTTTATTTCGTTTGGAAGATTCTTACGTTGTTGTCAAACGAATGAAAACTACTACAATGGAACAGATACACTCAATATTTTGGATTCTTTTTCTATATTGCGGGAAGTGTGCTTTCATTACTGGTTTATTCTTTAATTTCTTCTTGTTTTCTTTTTTTCGGGGAGGTGGAGGGTATTCAAAGAACTTGAAGGTTTCTAAGAAAAGAGTAAATCAAAGAAACAATAAGCTAATTTGTTCGTACAAATCTAGATAACGATATATTCAATCGTGTTAATTATTGGTTTGACATCTCTATTTGATGTTGTGAAATCTAATGTTTGCTTTTGAATACAATCTTCTCAGAAATTGTGCGATATTATACAACTGTCATACCAATTTAAAGCTTGAAAACACATTTCGCCTCGAAATATTGACGCTTTATCACGATGATAAAGTATCTGAGAGTATCTTGAGATTTTAATTAAATTGAGACACTAATAAAGAGAACGAATGAAAAGTAATCAAATTATGCTTCTAGAAGTTCTTCATGATAATTTCGATTTTCACATAAAGTTCTCACCCAGTGATTTATTTCTAATAAAGTATACAGCGTTATTTATGGCTTTGATTACACATTCATTTGAAAGAATACTACTCTTTAATAAGCAGTAGAGATGGTTTACTTTGATTTCTTCACAGTTTCAAAAATAACCAAAATATAATCTGAATTATCAAGTTTGAATATTTGATGATGATTAGGACTTCTTTGTTATTAATAAGTAAACCTAATTATAAATATTCAAATAGAAAAGTAACTCATTAAAATATACATGTTTTGTTTGTCCTCGGTGTGATTTCTTTTACCCAATAAATCTACAAAATTGTCTCGTTTGAACATAGATTTAATTAAGCAATGAAATAAGGAATATGGTTCACGTACACCTTGACAGTACGTTTTCAGTATTGATCATGTGATGTTAATAGATAAGCTTTGAAATAATGTTGAAACTCATATAGATGGCCTATCATCAGTAAAATATTTTATCATGAAATAATTTAATCCTAAGAATTGTCACGGATATTTCGAACATGAATATTAAAAATTATCATACTGCATGTTTTTATATAATAATAGATTCTGATATAGAGTCATTTAATACTAAATTACCAAACAGATAAATAGCAATAACGTTAAATTGATTTCTGAAATGATATTGCTAAGAGTATTTTTATGCAGCATATTAAAGAACCATTGCGGTAATTCAGATAAACGTGACTCGAAACAATTATTTCACAACAATAAGGAAGTCCTACAAAAGGTTATTAAATAATTATACAAGAAAAGCATTGATGCAAAGCATCAAAGGGCGACGCCAAAAGAATTTGATCCAGGTTTGCACCTAAATACTTAGCAAAAGATGTGTACTTTATAGCAGTACCATTACATGTGACCTGGAGGCTAGGCCCAGTTTAAGTTGAAACTTAAACCAAAAAGAATAGACTCTGTCTTGCCACGATGCAAAGACAATTTATAGTCAATTAACCAATCTTATAAGACTCATACCTATAATATGGAAGAATTTCTTCAGATTTATTTTACCAGACACAATGATTTCTGAGTCATCAGCATATAGTATCGGACCTGGGAAGAAAAAATATGACCAGATTTATAAAAAAAACTGTGCTTAAACCCCCCCCCCCCCCCCCCAAAAAAAAATGTAAATGACCCCCTATAAAAATATACTTAGAATAATTAAGTAGTATATTTTTAAAGGGGGTCATTATTTACATTTTATTTTGGGTTTTGACACTTTTAAGATGAACACAGTTTTATCAATCTGGTCATATTTTTTCTTCCAAGGTCTGATACTCGTGCATGTGCATATAATAAAATCTTATTGTTAAGGGGTTGCAGACATGTCATTGACATATATTAGACATAATTGTTTTTAAGAGGACCTAAAATGAAAATCAGGGGGACACCATAGGTACTCAGAGCAGTAGTAGAATGACTACCAGCCACATCCACCAGCTGCTGTCTATCAGATATAAGACTTAAACCATGTTAGAATGTCATTACATATGGCAGATGCTTAAAGTTTCATGAAGAAGAAGAAAAAGAACTTCTTCATGTGCAGTTTAGTGTGATCAACTGTATCAAATGCCCTTTGTAGATCTAAAAGTATCATGCAATACTCCCTTTGTCCATTTCAAATTTAATGCAATCTGTTAAATGAATCAAACATGTGTCAGTTGAAAAACCACTTCTAAACCCTGACTGAAACAGCCTGACCATGACTCGAACCCATGACTTTCAGAAGACCAACTGAGCTATCTGGCCGGCTACACATTTTCTCTTTAATAATAAACAGTTCTTAACCACAACATATTTCCCCACTATATTGATTTGTGTCCTTGAATTTCTTATGTTTACAGAGCATAGTGAATTGAACTCATGCTTATATGCAGTCACAGGAAGAGAAAAATTTTCAGCTTGACCAGAACTCGAACCTGTGACCCACAGAATAATGTACCGCAGCTGTAGCGATTAAGCTATCTGGCCACTTACACATTTTCTCCCCTAAATAGTGAACAGTTCTAAACCGTGACAGATACTTTTAGATTTTTAAATTAACAGATAATTAATTCTTAATTAATAAATAAGAAAAAAAACGTAAATACTCATTGTCTTAATCAAAATAACAATTTATATATTATTGTATGATTATTTTTACTAAAAAGGGCTTAGACAGTTATTGGTTGTGCCATTATTTATAACAGGTCAATTTAAAAGTGAGCATAACTTTGCTAATTACATGTACAATATCTATTTTTTGTACGGATAAAAAACTAACCTTTTTTCTATATTAAGAAATTTTATGAAGGCTGATTTGTATTTTGCATCACCGGGCGAAAACATGAAAATGCAACAAATGAACCATTTTGTGGTAAATTGTATTTTCATGTTTTCATCTGGGGCCCAGTTACTTTTTGTACTTTGTTGGTTTTCATGTGGCACAAATCAACCACTATAAAATTTAGTGTACAAATTAATTCAAGGACAAGTATCAATCTACTCTATGAAAAGTCTGTTGTCGGGCTGACTCTGGAGACCTGGAGGTTGATACCGGTGTCCCTCCATTACAAATAGATAAGACAGAAGCTGTCCTTTCCAAACTATGCACATGTTTTTATGTTAAAATTAGAGTAACTATTCAGAATGTGATTTTTTGAGACTTTATTAATTATATTGCTTGATCCAAGTTTAAGGACATTTTCAATCAATACATGTTTTATCATTTATAACTTTAAATGAAAGTCTCATCCCTTTAATAATAATGACATAACTGTAACTCTTTTAATTCAGAAATATTATAAGTCTCATCATATCAATATACTAAGATATACATGTATGCACATAACATTAATAATTCCCAGTTTCTATCAAATAAATATGAAATCCTAACATTAACTAACATTAACATGCTTTTGATGACCTTACAACTGGTAAATTTTATACAACAAAATAATATTATAAGTTATACCTAAGATAGACAGAAAAGAACAAATAATTTAGTAAACATGAGTTACTTCCCCTTAAGATAGAGAAAACCTGAAACCCAAAAAACACCCTAAACAGCAAAATTTTGAAATTTTGCAGGCTCAGTTTTATTAATCCATGCAAATTAATGGTAAAGTATTCATAAAAGAATAGATGGCCATGTGACAGCAGTAATTGCAAAAAATCGGATAGCTTTCAACATCCGGATACTGGTACACTTTGTAAAAACAACCATTCTGCGCAACAGATAAACGTAATAAGGATAAAATTAATAGGATTATTGTTTACAACAGTTCCATAACCTACTCTTATACTCATTTGCAGGTGAACTTTCTTCTTGTTGGAAATTTTTGAAAATATATAAATGAATGAATGAATGGATACGGCATCAATGTAGACCACAACGATATTCGAAATCCGGGATTTAGTATTATCAATGAAACTAAGGGACAAGCTGTTAAACTTAACTTGCAATTTCGTAGAAATAATATCACAATGCACATGCTTTTTACATAAAGTTATTAAATACAAATATAACAACATATTTGTTTACTTGATTTTTACGAATCAAAATAAAACTAATTAACACAACATGACATTAACTGCTAATAATAGCAGAACCTTTTCCGTAGGCCAAAATAAAAAGCATTCCATAAAAGACGACGCCGCTCACCGGCGTCGCCAATAAAAAATTATTCCATGCATTTTCTGTGAAAACAATATCCAATAATTTCAAATTGTTGTCGTTAACGAAAAGTAACATTAAATAAGACCGCATGATGAATGTCAATAAATGTAGGATTTAGTTCTGACTTTCTATCTAAAGTTTTGGTTTCTTTCCTTAAGATACATAATCGAAATCACTGAAAAGATTCTATTCCATTAATTGAAGTGGAATATAGACGGTTTTATATATTAAAGATCATGTAACACAATTTTTTCATGGTTTTATTTCATAAATATGATGCTCAAATTAAAATTTGTCAATATTGTAAGTTCAAATAAGCATTATTTATAAAGATATTACCCAATTTAGCATTTCATGTAAATAAAGGGAGGTAATTAAGAATATATTTTCTATAAATTCTAAGTAAAATTTTCAATAAGAAATGAATGCATGTAATTTATTGATTAAATGTAATGTGCACAAATATTTGCACTTCACGTTTTACATATTCTTCGATGTTTGAAAATAGTTTTATTTGCATAATTATATACATATATAATTTTTTGCAAATGTGGTATATACACAGTATCAATATCAATCACAAAACATACAGGATCTTTAAACCTTACATAATTGAATTATCTTCTATATAAGTGTTATCGGGACCTTACAAATACATATGAGATGACGTAAGCGGTCCAACAAAAGACTGAATGGGCACTATTATGTCATTGTCGGGCCGCCGTATAACCGCGAGATATATTTTACGAAACGCGCATTGATACAAACTGATTGGCAACAGTTGTCATTACATTTCACGAGAAAAGTTTGTTATTTAAACAATATGATTTTTCTTCGTTGAACTTTTACCATAATGTTCTGTAAAAGTCCTCCGTCATTAAAATGACCTCCTGGTCAGCCACAAACATTGAACGGACTTCATCCTTCGGTCCGTTAAATGTTTTTGGTTTGGCTGATCTACCACTTTAACACTATGCGGTCATCTGTGCTGTGTACTATTTCTTAACTTACAATTGCATTTTATTTGAAACCTTTCATTTCAACATGCACTTATTTATTTTTATAGACCGTGACAACCTAATTTTGTTTTATAAAATACCATAAGATCATGATTTCATTTATCAGTTTGATTAATAGATGTCGATACAAAAGTGTCAGGAGGAATAAACTGAAAATAAATTATACAAACTGTTAATCATCATTGCTTAGAAGGAGAAAACAATGAGACATTTATAAGCATAAATTCGTCAGTTATTATTTGATAAATAGAAATATGATATAATCTACTGTAAAATAGCAATATTGTATGTTTATAGTCCTACATCCCTTATTATAAATGAGATATGTTTATAGGCTTTATCTAGAAAATGATTTGCTTTTACCTTCTGAAATGTGAATATTACAGTTATAAGCTCAAATTATAGAGTAGAATATATTGTGTCTTATCCAGAGCAGTTCTGAAATATATGTTAGGGGACACGCCATTTTTGTTTAATTTGAAAGGACTGAATGGCATCTACTTTCTTCAAAATTATGGTGATTAATAACGCGTTCATTTACATCGTACCATTTTAAAATCCAGTTCACCAAGTGAATCAGAGAGCATTTTGAAAGCTTTTGCATGATTGAAAGCTTATTGCAAATGAGTCGAAAATATAAAAAAAATCAGGCTAGCAACCCTAATAGTGTAATGATCCTGTCCTAGAGATCGCATGTGAGCCAATATCATGGTATCATTTAAACTTTAAAAAAAACAATCGTTATAACGAAGCATGTTGATAATTAGACAATAAGAATCTGCTGGTTTATTTCTTGAAATTGTTTTAGCCGACATCTGTGAAATATACATGCATTGGCCAGGTTCATTTCTTATATACATCGGTATTTCAATTTATAACCAAGTTTCGACAATAAATTGTATCGTTTTCGGAATTTTATTTTATTTCCTTGTAAACGTTTTGTGTAATTGCTGCGCATATCAATTGGTAAAAATCCCGAAAATTGACAAATACAATTAGCGGACAAGAATACTTTGTAAGTTGTCTATAGACTGTCAAATTAGATGAGTTATATTGTTTGTCGAATGTTTTTTCCCATAATTGTAGAATCCTTAGACTCCTAGACATCAGCTGTCAAAGTGAAGAAGACATTTTTATTGCAATCTAGACTTATAAGTCAAAATATATACAGAAAAGTAGTAACGGCAAAAGATTAGACGAGTACGGAGCCCCTAAGGTGATATTTTCGACACCTTTGTCCCGGCATTTAATTCGTTTTTAAGAATAATAATTCGTAATTACGAAATATTTTTTCGCAATTACGAAATATTTGTTCGTTATTACGAAATAATAATTCGTTTTTACGAAATATTATTTCGTAATTAGGAAATATTAATTCATAATTACGAAATATGAATTCGTAAAAACGAAATTTTATTTCGTAATTACGAAATGATAATTCGTTTTTACGTAATATTAATTCGTTTTTACGAAATATTAATTCGTTTTTACGAAATATTAATTCGTTTTTTACGAAATATTATTTCGTAATTACAAAATATTAATTCGTAATTACGAAATATTAATTCGTAAAAACGAAATGTTATTTCGTATTAACGAAATAATAATTCGTTTTTACGGAATATGTACTCTTTTTCCCCATTGTGAAATACATGTTCCCATCAGCAATGTTAAAGTTTTTGAGTTTATAAATCTTTAAAAAGAAACATGCTTTATTATTACTTTCTTTCATCACATACATTAGTTAAACTAAAAGGTGGGGGGCTCCAGATTTGCACTCATCTAATCAATTAAAAAAAGTATATTTCTTTAGAAGTTATGTGATCATAAAAAACATACTTTTTGATTTCAAAACTCAATAACATCGACAGAACGATGGATTTGAAGCACAGGACCCCCATTTTAACAAAATTTTCCTAGCACTGTACAACCACGGCTGTGGTAGCAACGCTATTGACAGCCGATTATTTTAATTTAAATGTACATAAGTTTTAAGTTGTAAATTTTGGAGAGAAAAAAAAATCACTATTTATATTGCATTAACATGCATTATACATGATTTAGTCAGGAACTTAGTGTTTAGTCCTTTTTTATTAATATTTCGTAATTACGAAATAATATTTCGTAAAAACGAATTAATATCTCGTATTTACGAATTAATATTTCGTAATTACGAAATAATATTTCGTAAAAACGAATTAATATTTCGTAATTACGAATTAATATTT